>NW_004524784.1:3809356-3813511 GCF_000260255.1 Octodon degus | reverse complement strand
TCCCCGTCGCGCGCAGCCGGGCCGGAGCGCAAGATGCCCGCGCCCCCCGCTGCGTCGGTCCAGGGAGCCGGGCAGGGGCGGCAGCGCGGCGACCGGAGCGCCCGGGCTTCTCCCGGACCCACGCGCGCGGCGTCGGGGTTTCGGTCTCTTCCCCGGTGAAGCGGTGGGCGTCGGGATTCGGAGGGAGATCATGCTGGGCGCACCGTCTAACAAAATACAATGAGTTTTCCAAAGCACAGCCTGTATGAAGTTAGCAGTACAAGCAACAACATGGGTAGAACTAAGAAGCGTTGGGTAGGGGTGGCAAAAGACCACAGTCTATTTCATTTCTATAAAATTTTAGTGGACCGCGTGCCGTGAAAAGGAACAGGAGGGAGCTTTTGGGAGGCGAAGACACATACCCCATATCTTAAGAGAGGCCGTGGTTACGGGACTTCATCAAACTGCAGTCTCTAAATGGGATGAAGTTTGTCTTTATTGTATTCAAATTATATGCAAAATAATTTCCTCCAAAAAGTTAGAGAAAGTTTTTTAAATGATCGTTGTTAGGCATAGTCAAGGATGAGGGATGAGTTGGTGAGGGAAAAAACTACAGTTTACAAAAATCTGAGAGCGTTAAATGCATGCTGTCTCTGAAATATAATGGCTTCCTCTAGCCCCTTAGAGGAGGAACGGCGTAGGTCGAGGATCCGCTGCTGCAGAGCAGTTGATGCTCCTGAATTTGAGATCCATCACCTGTCACCACTGGCCTCAGCCTCCTGTTGATGTACAGCTAGGCCTCCTGTGCTGTGGCAGCCTCTCCCTCAGGTGGACCAGGCTTCAACACTGCCTCCTTGACGGTGGGGTGTGCTGGCGGCGCCACCCTTGCCCCAGACTCAGGTGAGTGAGTCTGCTTTAAAATACAGTATGCTCTGGCTTCCCTCGCAGTTGGTTGGAGGGATTCGGTGCGGTACCCAGAGGGGGAGACAATGAGAGGCTAGCCGCTATCTACACTCATCCCCCTTCCTCCTATCCACGTGGTTGTGCTTGGAAGCTGTCTTTGGGATTAAACAATCAGCTGTAGTTTCTTGTGAAGTTGCTTTCAGATCAATGATGCCTCACTCTGCTTTCCTTTGCATTTCTCCTCACCCTGCATGCCCTAGAATGTACCTCTAATCACATTTTAGCACTTAAACTTGGCCTCGGGCTTAGCTTTCTAGTCAATCCTTTAGCAGTCTTTGGGCTTTAGAGCTGGGCTTTCTTAAAATTTCACAATCACCAGCAAAATTAGAACCCCTCCCCCATTTGGCTCCGGTTTATTGTGCCATTAAAGTACTACTTTATTTTTTTGGTAATCTTGATAAAATGTATTTATTTTTGTTAGCCCATGGGTGCAGTACCTAACGGTTACATCCCTCAATTCCCTTACCTTTTGAGAAAGATCTGTCTCCCTACTTCCTATTATCATCTATTTTGTTCTTTGTTCATCATTTGCTTTTCTCACATAAGAGAAACTATGCAGTGTTTTAAGCTTATGTCTGGGCAATCACTAGCGGCCCCCTACTTGAAGGTGGTAAAGATAAAATTTTTGGCTTACATTTATTGGTTTATAATACAGTATTCTCTCGAGTCGTCTATCATAGGCATTTGCATGTTTTAAGGAAGCTTGCAAACCTTGGGATGTATGTGGGAGCAAAACAAAGGCCTTTCAATCATCTAGTCATAAAGCTGTGTGAGTCTTGGGCCTAGTTATATGGTTTTCATTTATCAAAAACCAAGTTTTATCTTTTCTACAATCAGGGGAGGATATAGTAAAGCCTTGTTTATTTTTTTGTTTGTTTGTTTTTAGTGGTACCAGGGATCAAACTCAGGACCTTGCACTTGCCAGGCAGGTGCTTACTCCGCTGAGCTGTATCCCCAGCAAAGCGTTGTTTAAAGTGACTTCCAGTTCACAATTCTGAGACAATTCCCCCCCCCCCAAAAAAAAAGGTTTGGTTTTTTTTTTTGCATTATTTTAAATATTGGAAACTTCAGTAAATTCATACTTTTAGTGACAGCAGCCCCACACCGTGGTTTTGTGGCCAGGTGTTTATTTGCACGTTTGTCAGGCCTTCCTCGGGTCCTCCCTCCCACCTAGCTTTCCAACCAACCGTAACTTGATGAGCAGTAATTTGAGATGAGCTTGTCCAGGGTCATATTTAAACAGCACATTTCCACTTTTCTGATTACAAGATCCTCCTTTTCTTGGCCACTTTAAAAAATGTGACATAACCTACAAACCCGGATCTAAGGATTTCTGCTACATACTTTGGCAAAGGTTAAACCTACATGTTTACCTATCTCTTGTCACAATGTATTTTTTTTATTATAGATTTGTTTTATTGTTTATAATTAGAGACTTTCAGAACACTTAAAATTTGGGGTTTTTTAAAAAACATGTTCTGAAAAAAAATAAACATAAAAACATGTTCTGTCTCCACAACATCATAATAAATTGATTTTTCCAGGGAAAACTTTGTCATTGTGCTGTGTTTACCACTTTTAATATTTGCATTTGAAAAGGTGCTTCAGCTGAGGTTACTTTTAGTTAGAGACAAAACTAGAACCAGGTAGCACACATAATGTATTTTAATATTTTCACAAAAAGAAAAAGGCACTAAAGAATATCTTTAGGTTACAGACATGCAGCAGCAGAGGACAGTACTGATAAAAGCACATGAGAAAGCCTTTTTGTCTTAGTTGATTTTTTCCACATTTATGAGGGCTGATAATGTTTAACACATGCAGATTTTACATATACAAATAAATACTGAGGAGCTGGGGAGATAGGTCAGTGGTCTAAGTGCATTCCTGGCAAGCACAAGGACCCAGGTTCAATCCCCAGTACCACATGCCATGTCAGCCCCGCTCCAAGCCTGCCACCAAAACCAGGCATTGTGGTACATGTCTGTAATCCCATTACTGGGGAGGCTGAGACAGGAGGATCACTAGAGTCTGAGCTACTTAGCGAGGCCCTATGCCAAATAAATAAAGAATAAATGAATATTAACTTTTTCACATTAGGTCATAAGCTTGCTGCAATTATGTTGCCATTGCTCAGTTTTAGAATTCTTTAAAAGATTGTCACAACACTCTGAGTCATATTCTTTTTTTCAGTCATACTCTTTTAAATGACATCATTAGTGATAGCATATTTTCCCCCTCCGAGAACCCATTTAATTTTTAGAAATACCCTAAAGTCATTTGAAACCACACACGCTTAGTAACATTGTTTAGCAAAGAAAAATTTAACTAGAGAAAAAAAGATTTTTTTTTTTTTTGGCAGAAGTAGGGATTGAACTCAGGCCCTTGAGCTTGCTAGGCAAGCACTTACTCTACTGAGTTATCTCCCCAACCCTGATTTTTGTTATAAAACCTATCAAAAATGATACAAAAAGAACACTCAAAAAATACTTACATGCTTATTGGATTTCCAATGTGCTTGTTGGATTTCCTGTGTGTTCAGACCCTGAACACATAGGAAATCCAATGCCAAATTCTCTTCAAGATGGAATTAATGAATTAGAAAACAAGTCATTGATTGACTTCAAAGATAATTCTTTAAAAAATAGCAAAGAAATTGGAAAGCTCTTTGATAATCTACTTCATAAAGTACAAAAAAAGAAAATATAACTGCACAGGAGCAAGGAAACAGCAGATAGAGAGTGGGGTCTTTGTTGGCTTGTTTAATATACATCACACTGCTAGGTAAAGCTAACTATGTGCTAATATTTTTTTTCAGGAATAATATATATTACTAAAATATCCAGAAGAAGTAAAAAGACTAGATCAAAGCTGGGGAGGAAATTAAAATACTTTAGGCCTAATGGTTCTATAAAAAAATTTCCTGAAAATTTTGAAATCATAGAATTGATTCCCTTTCTGAATGCATAAAGATTAGTTTTATGAATTAAATATTTTTATTATAAAGCCTATCAAAATGGTATACAAAGAACACTCAACAATTACAAGTGTACATGAGAAAAATCAATGCCAAAATTTCCAAGTGCCAGAAAATTAAATTCACTAAAGTCATTGTTAGTATGTTCAGCTAAGTTTTATCATGGAAATGGAAGAACATTTTAATATTATAACAATAGTTCATAAAATAAATCCCGATTAAAACAAATAAGTTTT
>NW_004524784.1:3801299-3809256 GCF_000260255.1 Octodon degus | reverse complement strand
ACACACACACAATAAATAAATGTAATAAATAAAAATAAATATTTAAAAAAAAAAAACAAATAAGTTTTAAAATATATAGTAAATATTAAAATACTATCACCATATATTTAAAAAATATTTTATAACAATACTAAAACAAATTGTAAGGTAGCTAAACTTCAAGGAAGGAAAGAGAAAAAGATAAAATTAATTTCTCAACATGTCATCACCACTTAGTCTCTTACCAGGAATAACGTTTATTAGTAGTTTCTTGTCCTCCAGGAAATTTTTCAGACATGTAAGGTTTTATTTCCCATTTGAAAAGAAAAGGAAATGAAATTATACAATACATATTGTCCTCACATCAACACACACAGATCTATCGAACATTTTCACAATGGTTAGGCACCCATCCCTAGATGACCAGTTAGATTTTTTTATAGTTTTCTGAAATTACTTACATTGTTATAGCAAGCATTATTGAATGTCTTTACCTGTCAGTTAGGATTAACATCTAGTAAAGGAATTGCAAATTAATATTTGGATAGGTATTTGAAAATAGGTGATGAGGGGCCAGCCAAATAGCTCAGTGGATGAAATAGCCTGCAAACAGGCACAGGGGCTGAAGGTTCGATCCTAGGACCTGCCATGCTGGCCCCACCCCTGGGGTGCACTGAGTTAGCAATTGAGACTGGGTGTGGTGGCGTGTGCCTGTAATCCCAGCTGTTGGGAGGCTGTAAACAGGTGGATCACTACAAGTCCAATCCAGTAGTGAGACTCTGAACACCCTGTAGACCCTTTCCTAAAATACAAAAAGGAAAATAGGTGATGGGTTATGACAGTTTATTCAACCTACTTTTATGTATATTTTTAAATTTCTATACTTTAAAAATTTTTTCTGTACTTTACATGACTATACCTGACTTCTCACTAGAGTCAGGTATAAAGGTGCCTGCTATCACAGTTATTACTTAAAATGTATGCTGAACAATTCTGTAGTAAGGCAAAAAAGGGAGGGAAATAGGTAGAATATTACAAAGCAGTGAAAGAATGTCTTTATTTTCAGACAATACGTTGGCCTAGAGAACATCACAGATTTTATTGAAAATCTAGTGTAAAATAACTATTAAAAATCAAAAGGTTTCACAATATCTATTATGCATTTTGGTCCTTATTTACACTTTGAGTTTCTTACACTGGAGAAGCACTATGTTGTTTCCACATATGTGTGTCATTCAACTTGGGAACTAGGAAGAAAATTTTCAAATGGGAAGGGGAACTAGAGAAGGGAAGGGGAAGAAGGAAGGGGGAAGAAGGAAGAGGAAAAATGAGAAAGGATGGAAAAAATGGAAACAAAGCTTTTGTAAATAAGGTGGAGAGAAGTTGAAGAGAAGGTAGAGGAATGGGGGGAAAATCAAGTTATATCATGTACAGGTACAAATTCCCTGTAATAAATGTGATCATTATGTATACCTAAAATGTAACAATAAACTTAATAAAAAAATCAAAAAGTTGGCTGGGTGTGGTGGCTCAAACCTATAGTTCAGGTGAGGCAGAAGGATTGTAGACCCAGCCAGGCTGGGTTTTTGAGCTCATCTCAAAATTATATAAAGAGTCTGAGAATGTAACTTGGTGGTCACATATTTGCCTACCATGCAAAAGGCCCTGCATTCAACCATCAGTATCAGAGGGAAAAAAAGAACATTCTCACTGATCTACCAGTCACCTACTGGGGAAAGAAAAAGTTTTTAAAAATATCCTATTCATATAGGAACTAAATGAGATCTATAAGAAAAAACATAAAAATAATGCAAAAAATTGAATAGAATAAGAAACATTATGTTTCCCAATTACATCTACTCGTGTTTTACAATTTTAACTAAAATTACAATGAGGGGGCTGGAGAGATGGCTCAGTGGTCTAAAGCACCTACTTAGCACAAGCTTAGCAAAGCATCAGGGACCGCGGTTCCATCCCCCAGCACCACATGCCAGCCAGCCCCGCCCCCTGGTGGGCTGAGCTGGCCACACACACACACCACACTCTCTCTCTCTCTCTCTCTCTCTCTCTCTCTCTCTCTCTCAAATAAATAAAAAAAAATTACAATGAGGCTTTTTTTAAGCTGAAAAAATAAAAAAAAATTTTTTTTGTATATTAGTACAGGGTCTATAGGGTCTCACTACACAGATCCAACTTGTAGTGATCCTCCTGTTTTTCAGCCTCCCAACCACTAGGATTACAGGCACGAGCCACCATGCCCAGTCTCAGTTGTAGTCTCAGCGTGCCCCTGAGGCAGGGCTGGCATGGCATGCTAGGGATCGAACCCTGGTCACTGCACCTACCTAAGCAGGCGCTTTAGTCCACTGAGCTATCTGGCTGGCCTTTTTGAAGAAATTAATTTCTATCTGGAAAAAAATGACTAGCCAGATAGGTTTGAAAGAAGAAGAGTAATAACAAGAGATACACTCTACCAGATATTAATACATATTATAAACCCATAATAATTATGATATTGAAGTACTGAGATTAAAAAAATACAGTAAATTAATATTTCAAAATGCATACCCTGAAGGAAAATTCAGTATACAGGTAAATGAAGCATTACCAATGGGAAGGAAAAAAATCAGATTAAATGCTTTATCTAAGGTCAAAGTAGAAATGAAACTATAAAACAACAAAAAGAAAATACATTAGCTAAGTGATTTTCCCCCCATAGGAATGTGCTAACCACAAAACAATGGAAGAAATCACAGATTTATATGCATAATCATTTAGAACATCCATATGTCAAAAATTATAAATAAGTTACAGAGTAGAAAGATATGTGTCATGAATATCAAAAGCGCAAGAGCTAGTATTTGCACCTTTAAAAAAGCCCTTAACATCCCTTTTGAAAGAATAAGTTGCACAACCCTTTGGGCAGCAACAGCATCATTGTATGATGGGTGTCAACTCAGAGGATACCACTTTGAAGAAGAGCCTTCATCTGAAAGATTTGTATCTCATTTTTAGGATGCTGGAGTTTTGTTGTCCATAGATTTTGTTTGGCTTGTTCCCGTCTTATTTCCTTTGTGTAAGAACATTTGGATTGGGTTGGTGAGATGGCTCAGTGGTCTAAAGCACCTACTTAGAACAAGCTAAGCTAAGCAAAGCACAGGGACCGCGGTTCAATCCCCCAGCACCACATACCAGCCAGCCCCGCCCCCTGGTGGGCTGAGCTGGCCACACACAAACAAAATAAATAAATAAACAAACAAATTTTAAAAATAAAAAAAGAATCACAATAAAATATTTTAAAAAAGAACATTTGGATTTTGAATGCTTTTTTCTCGTTTCTTTTTCAAAAACACCCCTAAAATATTATTTCCTGTATACTCTGGAAAAAGGTTTAACTAATCACAGTTAAACCCAAGAGTAGTTACTATACCCATTTTCCAATCTAGAAAGGATTTAATTTATAGCTTTAAGCATGCAGGACAGCAAACTGAAAAATAAACATAAACAAGTCATTTGAAATGAAATCATTGGGTCAAGGAGGTAGCTCAGCTGACTAAGTGCTGGCCACTGAGTCCGGGCGTGGTGGTGCATGTCTGTAATCCAGCGCTGGGGAGGCAGAAAACAAGGAGGATCACTATGAGTCCAAGCTTAGTAGCAAGACCCTGTACCAAATACATTTTTAAAATAAAATAAAATAAATTGAAATAAAATCATTAATGGAGAAGCCATGTAGAGTGAGCACCATTTACAGAAAGAGAGGTAACTGTTAAAAGCACCTGCCAATCCTCAAGACCATGTGCTCCACCACGGTCCTCATCCTCAGCTGTCATAGGCCACCTTCCAGGGATGTAGCTTAACTCTGAGCAGTGTGCAGATGGGAACAGGTCTCAGAGGTCTCATGCTGAAGAGCTGGGAGTCTGAGAAGGTACCTCGACTCAGTGGGAAATGAGGACCCTCCCTGGGCTTGGGGGTCTGTTGCAAGCATGATTCAACTAAGTAACCATTACCAAGCAGTCACAGGATTTAGGTACTCATCTGATCTCCATCTTCCACATCATGGAACTGAAGCACAGAAAAGTAGCATGCTGAGGTTCATACAAGTAGGAAATAGTAGAAGCTGCCAGGAAGGCAGCTGGGGCTACAGCCAGAGCTCCTCGGCCACATGGGCCCAAACCATGTACAAAGGCCTTTCATACACGGGAGCCCATGTGACTCTCACAGTTTTGTGAAGACGTCAGGAAATAATCTCTCTGATTTACGCTAAGGCAGTGGGAAGCCGGAAGATGGATGTGGGGAGTCTTTTTTATTTATTATTTTTTCTTAATAATCTGAAGAAATTGAGCCCAAAGCATGGCTAACGTGCTAAGAATTGACTGGATGAAAATAAATAAATAAATAAATAAATAGAATTGACAATGAAAAACAAAGTTGAGAAAGCTTGGATCAGAGAAAGAAGTGCCCTCAACTTTTAAACAGATTAAGCACACAAACTTCGCAAAGAAAAAAGGAATGGGAATAGGCAGTGGAGGTTATTCTGAGCACAGCAAAAGTGAAACAGGCCATCAAGATTCATAATGATGTTAGATAATAAACAGCTAAAGAAATCACTTCCACAGCATTCCCATTATTTTGGAATCTGCCTTTCTGAAATACTAACTCCTATTCAGTGTCACTGTTTATCTAAGAGTCTTGTTAATTTATGTCTCTGTTTATTTACATTCCCCTTGTTAGTTTAGATCATAAGATTAGAAGACTAACCACCAAAATGAGGTTTCCTTTGAGCAGAAGGATTTTCACCTACTTTTAAAATATAATCATGGTAATAAAGTTTATATAAATACTTTTAGGATTTGCTTACATAGAAATAAAACAATATCAGCCATCAGCTAACCTCTGAAATTGTTGCGTGATTTTTGTCACTCTTTAAAATTCTGAAATACTGAGTAAAAAAAATTCACAAGAAATATGCATGCCTAAAAAGCTTTTATGAAGTGTTTTACATTAAATGGATTGAAACACCCTCTGTTTAAAAAGAAAATAATTCTTTTTCTGTAAGTTTGTTATCTACACTCAAATAATTTCGTCTAACTTTATAGGTATTAGAACAGATACATATATTCTATATTTCAGAATGTTTACTTCTTTGGCACTTACACATCAACTACCTGTACAAGTGAAATCTGTTTACCTACTGTAAATTTTTTTTAAGAGTACCCTCAAGTTTTATTCAGTGTCAGTATCATAAGAATTATCATAAGGACACTGTTTCTGTAGTATAAACAATACTGTAAGTTGCCATCTAAATCCTCTAAGTGAGCAAATTCCAAGAAATAAGCCCTTGCTGACTTCCCTTGCTTGCTCTAAACACACATTCTTTCTCTAATTCTCTGCCATCAAAATCCATCAGTGACCTGTAGCAACCAAACAAGTTCCTAGAATTTGATCTCAAATAGTTGTAAAAAAATAAAGGATTGTTCAGACTAAAATATTTTAGCTATGCCTCAGGGAAAAATAATAAGCATTCTTAATTCATGGTTATAACAACATTGTTCTGAGTCCTTTTTTTAAAAAATTGCTGGTGCTGGCATGAAGGAAATATAGAATGATTCATCCAGTGAAAATTTTGAATGCTGGTGAAAAATCTAGGTGAAATGAAGGAAAGAGAAATCGAGCTTGCAAAGGAAGTGCTGTCAGAAAATGCAAAAAGCAGCTCACTGAATGCAGGAAACATAGCAGGTTTGGACTCTGAATGTTTAAGACCTACTAGAGACTGGTGACATATGACACCAGGACTGCGGAAAAACCAAGGGTGAAAAGTTTCTAAGCTGACTATTAAATAGATGTAACTCACTGCCGAGAGTGCCCGTGTGGGATTTTAATTACTCAGACATCTGTTTAGTGAAGTGTACTACTAAATAGGGATCAAATACAGAGATCAAATTACGTGTGGAGGGGAGTGGAGATGACATTCATGAGTCAGAAAGGAGACTATCGGCCAGGGGAAAATCAATCCTGGCTTTACATCTCACCAACAGAGAAGCAATTATTTTAGATGTGGGGCTGGTTAGCATCCTAGGTCATGAATTTAATTAAATAACCCTCAAGTGGCAGAAAACAGAACAAACCACTGTATTTAA
The DNA here is from genome assembly GCF_000260255.1 of Octodon degus. Lineage (NCBI taxonomy): Eukaryota > Metazoa > Chordata > Mammalia > Rodentia > Octodontidae > Octodon > Octodon degus. Next base: position 3,803,143 of record NW_004524784.1, on the reverse strand, counting down.
CTGTCAGTAAGACACGCTGCAAATAAATGATTCTGATTCCTCCTCTCTTCTTTCCCTCCCCCCATATAGATTTGCTGTAGTTTTTCTTAAGTTCACAACTCTTTTCCCTTGAAACTTTCCTTCCCGGCAGTTTCCAGTCAGTTCATTTAAAGGGATAGCTTGAGCACAAGCAGGATTTATCTCCAAAATTCTCACAGTGGGCTCCTTGGGAAGATGAGAAAAAGAGGCAAAGATAAGTCATCATTTGAGTTTCTTCCTCAGGCTCAATAAAAGGCTAATAACTCGAAAAAATATCTTGACATCAAAGAGAAGACTGTGGTCCTCTTAATGGCCATTGTTTGGCACCTTGGATAGCCAAGGCAGAGACATAAAACAAAGAAGTGTAAATAATTAGAGCAAGAACTGTAGGAAACTTCCCTAAGCAGAGATGAGTGGAGAGACAGAGAGCATTTGGTTGCTTTGAAATGGATATTTAGAAATCAGCCAAATTCAGCACAGCCCTTTGCAGCCTTCTGCTGAGCCCTCAGGCCACTGCTTGGCAGCCTCTCACCCTCAAGTGGCCAAGCAGAAAGGTAAGCCTCTTTTTCTTTCTCACCATGGAGATCCAAAAGAGATCCAAAGTGGCTTTAAGTTTGCAAATACAGAAACGAACTAGGGAGAACCTACGCAAAAATGTACATTTACTGAAAGAGTACTTAAAAAAAAAAAAAAGAAAGAGTACTTGAGCATCTCTTGGACTCCAGGGAGAAGGCGACCAGTCCTCTCACCAAAAGAATAGGCTCGCCAGTTTCTAGAACCTAAGGCTGAAATGCATTCATTCCTTGTCATTAATGACTCAGGTACAAACCCCAAAGGCTCAGCTGTCACTGACAATTTTAAGCCTAAAATTGCTCAGAGATTTTGAATGGCCTAAGTGAACTGAAAAATCATCCACAGTGTGGGTCTTTCCTTTTATACTGATCCTTTTCATTAAGTACTGTTTCAGGTACCACTCACCTCAGCTGAGTACATGTGGATGTCAGAAGAAGTTTAAACAAAGTGGCAGCAGCCCCAACAGAGTCGAGTTTAAGAAGACCTTTTCTTGTAAGAAAACTTGGTCGGAGAATGTCAAAGAGAAGGTGCCCTTTAGAATAGGAAAGCTGACCAGCATGCCTGTGAGTGTGATATATGCATCTGTAAGTGTATGTATGGCCAAAGAAGAGGATCCAAAAAGCAGCTGATAAGACCAGAGCAGCTCCCCATATATACTGTTCCACTTCTTCAATCTAAATATGTTGAAGAGCATCCTGGTTATTTACAAATGGGCTTTGCATCTATCTGCTGTACAACTGGTTGTTACATTGGCTGGTGCAAGAGTACATATGTCTGTGTGAAAAATGGGATAATGGATACAGTACAATTTGGAAAAGATGCATATGCCTATCTGAAGAATCCTTCTTGAGATTTTCTTCCAAAATTGGGAGTGATTACAGTTTCAGAATTGGCAGGCTTGGTTTCAGCAAGAAAAGGTTCTAGATTTAAGAAAATTGCTTATCCACTAGGACTGGCTACTTTAGGAGCAACTGTTTGTTACCCTGTTCAGTCAGTAATAATTGCTAAGGTAACTGGGAAAAAAGCATATGCTACAAGCCAGCAAATATATGAAGCATTTAAATCATTTTGGACAAAAAGCCCCAAAAAAGAATCACTCCCAGAGCCTAAAGGAAAATCTAAGCTAAATGGGGTATACAGATGAATGTCCATTTTGTATCTATGTATTCAAAGTGGTTGGGATAGATATATAGTTACATTCTGTTAATGAATAGAATGATTTGTTCTAATGGTGTTTGTAAATAGGATCACAA
>NW_004524784.1:3793636-3800694 GCF_000260255.1 Octodon degus | reverse complement strand
AATATATATGTTTACATATATATACTATATTTACATATATACATTTTTATGTACTTTAAATTTTCAAAATTAATGACAGTTAGAATAGTGTGTGGGGGCTGGGGAGTTAGCTCAGTAGCATGAGCACCTGCCTGGAAAATTAGAAAAAAAAGAAGACCTTTTTTTGCTTGGGCCAGCTACACTTGAAAGTGTCTTTGCCTAGCTGGGGATGTGGTTCAGTGGTAGAGCACTTGCCTAGCATACCAAATGCAGGGGGTGAGAGGACTGTCAGGGTTTTCTGTGGCCTCATTTGCTTAGTAATTACTTCTGAATCACCATGTGAGCAGGAATCTAACAGCTTCTGAGGACAATTATTCATATAAACCCTGGATTTTAAGCCTCCCCCCTTTGTGCAGGAAACCTAAGGAGTCTACCTGAACAGTGAGATCATGTTATTGTTAAAGTTAAGATCTCATGCTGACTGTTCAGTCTTCATTAGGTTCCATCTGCTGAGGGCTGAAATAGCTTTGCTATAACTACAGCCAAATGTCACTTACCTTTATATGTGACTCGAAAGGTATTACTTTTTAAAAAATAACTGATGTTCCCTTTCGTTTCTGAACCAAAGAGATAACTGCATATAAGTTACTTTTTAAAAAGTTTAGCTATTTCTCTAACCTAAGCACAATTTGGAAGACTCTTAGCATCTAAACTTTCCTGAGGGAAGACAGGAGCTTTTAAATGGCAAAGGTTGCTAAGGCCATAGAGCATCTACCAGACTATATGAAAAGTGTCTGGAAATTTGGCTTGGGTTTAGATCTGAGAAAATCTGATGTCCTTGTTTGTCTGGATTCTAATTTGAACTAGTTGTTTAGGTATTCTTAAATTTTTTAAGAATAAAAAATTAAGGTGTTGATTTTAAAGATTTAACAAACTTAAGATTCATTGAGAGTTGAGGATTAAATTTGTTTTATAAGGCTATAAAAATGTGACAAAAAATCACAGCAGCAGGAGGTTGCGTGAGTTGTCCTTTGACTCTGAAGAGGAGATATGGATAGAATAATAGAATATTTATTATAGTTCACCCCTTGTGTTGCTCAAATCTAGTTGCTCCTTATACTAAGTTTATTCAGTGCCCAGCAATTCCAGAATTCTTTTGCTGCACGTTGTTACTGCATAGGTTCATGAGAAAATTACAGTTACTGCACACTCAATGGCTCTCAAGCCTAAAGTAACCGCTCCTTCATCTCCCTTTTCCAGCATTCCAAAATTGCTTCAAGTTCAACCAGTAGCCACACTGCTCTAGGCAGATTGCCTACTGGAGTGAACCAAAAACACATATTCATGTTCCCTATGGCTAGCCCCAGTACAGGTTCCATTCTTACATGTTTGATATGCAAACTAGACACACAGCATCAAGAGCTGTCCCAGTGGATCATCTATATGTCAAACATTCTTCCTTTCTCGCATCCTGTAACAGGGCCCTGCCTCCTCCTGATGATTAGACCAATGACCAATACTAATATTGAGACTAAGTAACTGAGTGGCAGCTTTAGTATAAAGTAAAACAGATCCCTGTGTCCACTGATGAAATGTTATCCTTCCAGTAACCAGGACCTCTTGATGCTCAAAACATAAAGTTTGGTAAAAGAAGCACAAATCTTCCAAACATACGACTTGGAATGACAGTAAGCAAGACCATACCTACTTCCTCCTATCCCCATGTTTTTAGACAAGATATTTAGTTTGAGGTATAGCACCATATAATGGTCACTGATTCAGTATGGTTTAGGGTGATATTCCCCTCAACCTGTAGGTATCATCTCCAAGCCAGCATCTCAGATGAATGGAGAGCTATGTGATAACACTAGTGGGCTCTAGTCCATAGCAGTTGGATGGGCTCTTCGGTCAGTGAATAGACACACTTAAGTCCTTGGGTAGAAGTACAAGCTGAGAGTCTGTGGACAGGAAAGGTAAACTCATGCCATACCCAGAATATATATAACAATTCCAGTTAAGATGAATCCCTGACTCTCTTGCAGGGTGGAAGGAGTCCACTGGAGTCAACTGACTTCCAAATAGTTGCTTGGACTTCTTCAGGAATGGTGATATATTGGGGAGTCCCCATTGGTCTTTGCTATTGACAGTTTAGACATTTAGTAGCACCATTGTCTGGGGATCAGTCTTGGTGAATAGAAGCTGATGCTCTTGGGGCCATAAAAAGCCCCCATCTCTACCACATGGTTACTCTATTCAAATGCCCATTTTGTCAGCATTGCAGCAACCCATGAGAGAGACAGGCTGACAGACATGGCTGAGAGACAATATCACTGTCTCTTTGGTAGATGCTTTGAGGTGGCATTAACTAATATGTAACAGAAAGTCCATACTAGTCTTTCTAAGTCCCTGACCAAACTACCTCTGTATTTACCACTGTCCATGAACCTGCATATATTCTCATTTCTTTCTATATAAAGTTGATGACTATCTTCATTACCAGAAGCTTTGCTTATTTTGAGTATTTCCTCTCATCTATCTTCCAGGTCACCTTAAGTAAGGTTATAGTACAGCAGTATGCATTTTTGGCTTAGACTCTTGTGCAGGTAAAGTTATCTGTAAAAGAAGGTTCACCATTCCCTCCCCCATCAGCTGGCCGTAGGGACACCCCCATGCAGACACAGTTTGAGCTGAGTCCAGTGCAGTAGCAGTAAAGGACACGCAGATCTAGGCCACCAACTAGTGCAGTTTATTTGGGTCCTCTGACTCTATTCATGCCTAGTGTCTAACACGTACACTTTATGTTGGCTTGCTGCCAGAGCCATCAGCTTTATAACCTGGTAGGTTGGACAGAATCAGGTCATGATGGACATTTCTGGCTCTAGTTATTTGATGTCCACCAATGAGATACTCTTAAATTAATCAGAGCACAGAAATCTGCAGGAATTTCTTTTCGAATCGTGTATAGTTGCTGACTATATAAGGATCTGGCTTCAGAATCCTAGGAGACTATGTTGCAGTTCTACTGGATTCCCAGTAACTTTTGCTGGCCTCCTTTCCCCTTTAGTTCTTCCAGTCACAGTGTCAGCCACGTGACATGGCAGGGCTTCTTGCACTACTATCTAGACCTGCTGCAGAGCTCTGTCGCCTAATAAAAGGGTTAGAAAATGTTCTGGGAAATTGCTGTGGGAGTGCTGTGGAAACACCTACCAAGTACATGTCCACCTTCTGTGCTGTCTGATACCTTTTCCAGTCTTCTATGGCAGTTTTATTTCCACCTTTCTCACCATGGGCTTTGCTTCCTTCCAGCTTCCAAGAGCCATCATAGAACTAAAGTCCTTGCCAGGGTAGGAAATCCTGTATCCTGGGAAAGTAGTCCCATTATCAATAAACTCCCCTTATCTAGTGTTGTATTCTCAACAATTGTAATGCTAGGTATGATAATGAACCAAGTTTTCCCTTTTATGTGCACGAAGGCACTGCAATTATCTGGCTAGAGTTATCTGGCTAAACAAAAGGGTCACCTGTTATGAATCTCAGTATAGATTTTTAGAAAGAAAGCTGAATAGAACCCAGTAGAGTTGATTTCCAGAGATCTGCCACCTTGGAATAACATACAATCCATATTGTACATTATTAGTATAATATTTCTGGTCCAGTTTTTAAAATCAAGATGAAAAGGCTACATAGATTTTTTCAAAACATGCTTTGTTTTTGAATATGTAAGTATGTCCCCTAATTTGGTCTTACATCTAGTGTTTATAAATGCAAGAGTAATAGCTTAATTAGTATCTCTGCTAACTTAAATTGTAGGTTTTATTGTAAAATGTACTTTACAGTGGAGGAAGTGGAAAGTGAGGGAGGCCAAGAACATAAATGTTTTTCAGGCTTTGTAATGAAAGGAGCACTCTTTCTGTTGAGATAAACTTTGACTTTATTTTTCTAAATAAATTTCTTTATGTAATAGCACTGTTTTATCTAGATTTCTCTTCCAAACCACATTTTTATAAAACTGAAAAGGAGAACAATACAATTTCTTGAGCACTTACCAGCACAGCTGTGTAGGTTGTGTACTCTACAAGAGCATGGGCACTTCTTGGGTGGCATTGTTTACATACTAGATGGCATGAATTTGCATACTTATTGAGAATTTTCCAGCAGATGGCAGTAAAGTGTCTTGATTTAACAAAATAAGACTCACAATAATTTCTGCCACCGAGTCTTGAGGACTGGGCAACTTCCTCTATTTACAGAGAGCATCCAATAAGGGTAATGGTGGTATTGTTTAAATAAATCCAAGCCTGGGCTCGCTCACCCTCACTAAACTTCAGGATCCTGAATTGGGTGCTGTTGTAACAGGCCCATGGCCACTGACCCAAGGTGTTGTAGTTTCGGGATTGCAATGTGGGTCTCTTCAGCTCTCCTCTGTTCTCTTCCATACTACACTATATTTCAGAAAATGAAGGCCTAGGAACTAGAAGAGACTTGACCACAATCAGGCATCTTGCTCCACCTATGTCAGTCTGGCCCCCAGAACCCCTCTCAGTCAAGTCTACCATTTCTATTGTGCATTTAACCATGGAGTAGTGTGTCCCTGGAAATCAAACAGGGCACATTTCACTTTTCTCAGAAGAAAGATCTTACTTGAGTTTTAGTGAAGAAATTTTTTTTAACAAGGGAAAATAATGACATTCTTTTTAACCCTTAAATGATATTTGTATGACTTAAACTGTGCAACTGTGGAAAATGAAGCACTCAAATACATTCAGTTCTCAAATAGTTGGACTCCTTTATATCCAAAAATGCTTTGAATAAATATTTACCTTCAGTAATGCATACATTTTATATTTTAGTATAAATTTTATCAAGAGTTAATTACTATAAATTCTATGTACATGACAAAATCAGAGGTTTTAAAAAATATATAAATATCTATATCAAAGTACCTTATAGTAATGTTATATTAATTCTTTTGATCTAGCATTGTTTAAAATCCAGAGAAAACATGTCAATCATTAATACAAGGAACCCAATTGTATTGATCCTTACTCAATGTTTCCCTAAACCTTCTGAAATAAAAAAAAAAAAAATGTCCACTGTGAAGCAAGCAAACCACTATTTGTGGTTTAAATAAATAAATAAGTAAATTCATGTATATCCTGAATACATTTTTCCAAATATTTTCTAGCTGTACAAGGATGTGACAATTCTTTTGTGGGTTGTGAGAGCTGAAGTGCTACATCTGCTTTATTCTTTCAATTCATATATTGTCTAAAGTTTATAAATGTATGTTTATTGATCCTTACAAAAAATAAGTTCTACTGTTCCTTAAAGTAACTTCATTGAAAGTGTCTAAGCTTGTGACTCCAAATCTCTTAAAAAACATTAACTATATTTCCAGAAAAATAAGTGCATGAAAACCTAATTTTAACTTTAAAATAATTGTATTTATATCCACAATTTGCTCAAATAATGGTTTTCTTACAAACTTTCTACAGGATAAAATTCTTCACATTGGATCGAACTTGGGACCTTGTGCTTGCCAGGCAGGTGCTTATGCCACTAAGCTATATCCTCAGCCCACTACTTTGTGTCTTGATTATGTACTTATGGAATTTCAGGGAAATAGTTGTTTTTAATAGCTTAATTTGTACTGAAGGGATGGCAGGTGGTTACATGCAGTCCATGTGGGGCTCTGACATGACATTCAGTGAGTTTTCTGATGTGGACCAGCCCTTTGACACTGAGGCTAAAGCATCTGTTGACAGAAGTTACTGTAGATTTGGATTACTGCTCTCCGCATTTTCCAGGTTTTCTGTATTATCTTCCCAGTTAGTGTGGAATCTTGTAACTCTGGGAGTAGATACCAAAATGTTCCATTGAAGCTTAGAAAACTCTGGTTTTACTGGTGGATTTTCCCTTAATTCTGTCTCAGTATATTCATTATTTACAAAATAGCCAACTCTAATAAATTCTTGGGGCCCAGGGAGATAGCTCAGTAGAATAAGTGCTTGCCTGGTAAGCACAGGGTCAATCCCCGGTACCCTTGCACTTGCCAAGCAAGTGTTTATTCTACTGAGCCATCTCCCTGGCCCCCTAAAAAAATTCTTGACCCCAATAGGTGCAAGTAATTAGCACCACAGTGAGACCAACAGCATCTGCATCCGGAATGGGTCCTGGATTGGGTACATTAGCCTGAAATACAAACATATGCCTTCCTGCAGGAACAGGGCCCACTAAAAGAGTCTAAACTTGATCATACTCTTCACATACTGCAGAGCCCGCATACATAATTTTCTACTCCAAGTCTTCTCTCAGGTCCTCAGTGCACTGGAAGATGATCTCAAACTGGAATGAGTTGAACCACCACATTGTTCACCTGGACCTTGGCCATGGTGTGGAGGGTGAGCTGGCGCTACCTGCAGCCTACTGAAAACCTAATTTTAAAAGTCCAGACTATTTTTTTCTTTAATGTATTTAGTTGTTACAGGGTATCTCTATGCAGTTCATATTCGTAGTGATCCTCCTGTTTTTAACCTCCCCATAGCTGGGATTACAGGCATGTGCCACTACACCTCGACTCTGTGGCCAGCTCAGCCGGTCCTGGGGGTGGGACTGGTGCGGCGTATGGTGCCAGGGATCGAACCACTGTCTCTGCGCTTTCCTAAGCTTGCCCTAGCAGACACATTAGCCTGCTGAGCTATCTTGCTGGCCGCATCTTTTTTCTTTTTTATCATCAATCACCTGGTTTAAATTCCACTTATCTTAGAGTGTGGGACACGAGGGCACCACACAATTACTGGCCACAATGTCACTGACGATCAGGCTTCCCATGAATCATGTCAGGTTTGTGTACAGTAGTTACATGTACCAATGCAGGTTATTCCAAAACATTTGAAGTGAGTTGAGCATGTAGCAACACCCTCACTACTTAACAGGCTTGTGCAGAACCTGGTTCCCACGTCTCTTCTTCAGGCGCTGCTCACATGCTCCATCACTTATTTCCCTAACCTGAAGTCTTACAACGGATGGTCGTGTGAGTGAGAGGTGCTAGTAGTAGCTGACCTTCAAATAGCCTGCAG
>NW_004524784.1:3789995-3793536 GCF_000260255.1 Octodon degus | reverse complement strand
TGCTCCATCACTTATTTCCCTAACCTGAAGTCTTACAACGGATGGTCGTGTGAGTGAGAGGTGCTAGTAGTAGCTGACCTTCAAATAGCCTGCAGAGGATAAGGTGCAGTGGGAAGAAGTTAGTCTGCATGGAGAACTGGAATTGACATGTTCAAACCAGGGATGAAGTGTCAGAAAATATCTATATTCAACAATATTTTATATTAGTTGTGCTCTAATACAAATGACAAAGATGTTTTAGTTTTTAAGGAAACTTTTCAATGGATAAAGTCTATCAAAAATTTTGACCTTTAACCAGGTGTGGTACAGTATGCCTGTTATTCTAATTCTAGTACTTTGGGAGGCTGAGTCAGGAGGATCACACATTGAAGCCCAGCATGGACATGCTGATGGCTTAGCAAAACACTGCCTTAAATTAAAAGATAAATAAAGAGCTGGGGACACATCTCAGTCCAAAAGCCTTGGGTTCAACTCTCAGTATCATTAAAAAGAAAACTTTTCAGAAAGTACAGCTTCAGAGCTAGAGAGACAGTTCATTAGTCTAAGCACCTACCTGGCAAGTGCAAGGACCTGGGTTTGACACCGGTACCACATGTCATGCCAGCCTCAGAACCACAGGGCATACCATGCCAGCCACCAAAACTGGGCATGGTGGTGCATGCCTGTAATCCCAGTGCTGGGGAGGCTAAGACAGGAGGATCACTATGAGTCCAAGCTGCATAGTGAGATCCTGTACCAAAAAAAAAAGTACAGTATCATGTTGCTTAAGCTGTTTTATGTTAAAAAATATCTCTGAGCACAAGACTTCCAAATGTACATGATGAAATTATAAACAGCCAGATGAACACTTTTAATATTACTATATTTGGTACTGTTTGAAAAACATAAAATGATGTATGAAGGTAAATACCTCGAGTATAAAGTACAATGACAAGAATACAGAATGGGAAAGTCCAATAATATCTGAGGAGGTTTTAATTTAGATAAACTGGTTTCTATCATTACCAACATAGCGTCTAAGAAATAAGTGTTAATAAAGTAAGTAGAAAACTACTTTTATTTTACCAGATTGTTAAAAGGTTCATAAAATAACTAGACAGGAGGGAAACTAAAGATATAAAACAGGGATGAAAAATTACATTTTATTATGTTCAATGAGCAAAGAAACAAAAAAGGCCCAAGTGAGTATTTAAAAAATGAAATCACAATTGGTGATGTAGCTTCACTGTGGGGCATGACTTAAATACATAAAATCCTAGGTTCAATTTTCTGGCTGAAAACAAACAAATGAAATCAATAACATAAGGAAAAAATGGGACAGTCTTGGGTATGATGAAGTTTTAAAAGACAACAAAGCTATGCACTTTGGGGAAAAATGACAGAGACAAACCTGGACAACATCAAAAATAAATGGGTAGGTTCCTGTTGAAAAAAATAAAAAAGAAGATCTAAAAGGATACTTACAATGAAAACCAGTCTGTACCCACTGACAGCCTAAATTCTTTGGAAAACCTAACGGTAGATTCCATGTGCCAGATCAGTGCATTTATGCACCCAGTATCAGCCTCTCTTCCATGGGTCCTGTGTTCCTGTCCTCTTGGAACTGTGCCCCTTCTGGCCAAAATCAGGATTTTGAATTTGATCTCGGTCCTATAACTAGTTGGATGCATGTGCCCCACCTCTGCTATAGTTTTCAGTAGAAAAATAACACATACCTTAAAGCCCTTTATTGTCTGTTCAAAATGTACTCATGCAGTTAAGCTGCTAATTTTTTAAAAAGACACAAACTTTGAAAATATTATCTCAAGGTATTTTGCACTGAATAAATCCAGAATTTATTTAGTTCAAATATTTAGAAAGAACTTTAACAAATACTACTCATGAATACTCTGCTGTGCATTTGAGTAAGAAAGCATAACTTTGTTCACTCAGTGTTTGATTAGCTGTCCACTCTCTGTAGTTGTCTGAATATCCAGGGAGAATTGTACCTAGAAAAAAGCCCTGCTCTTAGATATCTATGAAAGATTCAGCACAGTAGGCCAAAAGAGCCTGTACAAGAAAGTTATCTGAAATAATTCTATGAGCGAAACTTCACGTGTACCCTGGTTAACTAGATTCTAGTAGTGCTTTATGCTTACGAGACTATCAAGGAAGAGAATATCAAGTCACAACATTGTGTTTAAGCAAAGCAAAAGACTTCAGTCCAGTGACAACATTTCATTATTTTTATTAAATCAAATGACTAATGTTGCTTTAAAGATCATACCTCATAGATTTTTCAAAAATTAGACCATATAGTGACTTATCAACTTATGCATTCTGCTTGCTTACAAATATTTTTTGGTCTATATTTTAATTAGATTTGATCATCCACTAAAAACAAAAATTCACGTTAAAGTATTTAATAAGTTCCTTGCAAATGTTAGTATTATATGAACTTAGGAAATTAATCATTTTCTTTGGTTCCAGTACACACATAGTACTAGAAATCTGTAATTATTAATGGAATATGCATACAAAGACTTATCAAATTTAGCAGGCATCCTGAAATATAAAAAATGGATTTTAAAACCTAAGAAAGTGAAATTTGAAAATTTCCAAAAGACTCTAGTTAAGCCTCTGAAAGTGTTTTCTCTAGATAAAACAGTGTGAGGGACCTGCTTTGTCCTTGTTATGCATAGTTGCTTGACTTGAAAAACCCATAAAGTGTTTTACACAAATTTCTTCCACAGTTTATCAAGTTGGGCAAAGTAGACTGTATTCTCTCAACAGTGTACTTACACACTGTCATGGCTAAGAAGAACACACATGCGTACCTAAAAGGCTACTTTTAAAAGCAGTTCTCAAAAGGCTTGCCGCCCTTTAAATGATTGTCTTTCAACAGGAAGTTTCTTCAAAGTGTTTTTCCACTGAAGCACTCACCACAATTCAGTCTGTTTTAATTTTAAAGCCTGCCTTCCCTTTCTAGACCTTAAAAATGTGTCAGACACAAGATAGGTACTTTTTACATAAACAAAATAGATTGCTAAAGAAAAATCTTAAAATTATGCACCTGTGATTGGGATTAGACGTGTGTTTGAGAAATTAAAGTTTTTATTTAATTAAAAATTTAAAACCTACACTGAATTCAGAAAAACATTTAATGTGTTTTAAATAACTTATGAGTCTACTTTTTCAGCTGTAAATTTTATGTAATGTAAATACAGGTCAAATACATCCAATGAAATTTAGCTTTCAAATTAAGTTATGCTGGAAGTGATATAAAATGCAAAATATTGTACTGATAATTTTATATTGATTACAAGTTAAAATTATAACATTTAGATATATTGGTTTGTAAACACATCATTAAAATTTACTCTCAGGGCTGGCAAGGTAGCTCAGCAGACTAAGCGCCTGCTTAGGTAAGTGCATGGTTTGGGGTTCGATCCCTGGCACCACAGGGCACGCTGAGCCAGCCACTGAGTCTCGGCATGGTGGAACACGCCTGTAATCCCAGCACTCTGGAGAGGCTGAAAACAGGAGGATCACTAGGAGTCCA
>NW_004524784.1:3786357-3788435 GCF_000260255.1 Octodon degus | reverse complement strand
CGACCGGGCTGCGGTTTTACCTCCATTTTGAGACCGCCAGTTTGCTTTTTTAAGCATGCCTATCAGACAATGTGAAATTGCACATGTGGCTCACATATTTCTATTTGGCACTGTTGCTTTAAAATAATGCTCCCTAATAAATCAGGATGTACCAGTAATTGTTGAGGCTTTACCTGGCTCGCCTCCAAGCTAACTGCCATTGCCATACCTCTCCCCGCTACAATCTCAGAGACTGCATGGTCTGTGGGATTTCCACAGGGAATGTGCCTGGCACTTAGCCTCCCTCACCCTCATGGGTGGAATATACACTTAGCACTATACGCACTATAAATGCACACAGATATCTGAATTTCAAAATGCAGATGATAAACAAATACATCAAGTTGTCCATTAGCTGTCAGAAAGCCCCATTTCAGCTAGAGTCTGTCTGATGCTGAGGAATTCAAAGGTAGCCTTCTCATGGGGGAAGGGTCTGAAGTCTCCCTTAGTAACAGCACTCTATCTTAATAAGGGCAATTTAAATCTAACCAGAATAATCTTATGTTATCTTTTTGCAAAAAGTGTTTCTTTATTTTTATTTTTAACATCTACCCATTTTATTACTATTGATCCTCCAGCAATTTCTGTAGCATATCAGAATCAATGTTTAAAAACATCCTGAGGGCCGGTGAGATAACTCAGCAGACTAAGTGCCTGCTTTGTCAAGTGCAGGGACAGGGGTTTGATCCCGGGTCCTTCATGCCATGCCAGCTCTGCTCCTGGGGCATGCTGAGCCTGTGACAGAGTTCAGACATGGTAATCCCAACACAGGGGAAGCTGAAAACAGGATGATCACTAAGAGTCTGAGCTGCATAGTACATAAATATGTAAAAAAAAATTTTTTTAATAAGGAAATTCTTAGACTAGAGATCATTTATTTTTTTAACTTTTAAATGTTAAGAGCTTACTGAATGCCTAGTTGTTTTTGCCATTCTCATTTGAAATTTTATGTGAAGTAGCCTACACTAAGAAAATTTTTAACGTCAGAAAGGAAAGTATATGTATTCATTTTTCTTGTTTGATTGAACAGGAAAGCTTGGGGCAAAAAAGTATTTAATATATGTTTTATCATCAAAACAAACAGTGAAAAATAATAGCTGGCCAAGTACCACTACACAGTTTCAACCACATTAGTATAAAACTAAGTTTTACTTACCTAATAATGCTCACATAGAAAAAGAAAAATGAGAGACTATGGGTCCCAAAAGAGGACAACAAGAATTTATTTTTGCAAATGGGAAGGTGCCAGTAAGTAGGAGGGGGAGGGAGAGGAGATGAAAAAATTAATTAAAATGGGTTTTGTGCATGTAAATTCCCCATAATGAGTGTAATCACATGTACTGAACACATTTAAACATACAATGTTTAAAACATGTACTAAAATTAAAAATATTTATGGGAGTGAATTCTTCCTGTGTATAAGCCATTTCATTTAATTTCAATTTTATCCAACAGGTTATACAGGAACATAACTTATGACTAAAAGAATTAAACATCTCCAAAGCAATATAATAAATAGCTGAGACTAAGATGGGAACCTCAGTCTTTTTGACACTTAGGCCTGAGCTTTTAGCCATAGTACTCATCAAAGAACCAAATGAATGTCCAAGAATAAGAAACTGTTTCCCTCTGGCTGTCAGACAGTGCTATCCTAACTTACTTCTGACAGCCCTTTAAGAATGTAAGTGAAGTTAGCTTATTGAGACCCACATGGAATTGTCTTATAACAACATTATTATGTTATGTTAACAGAAATGTACTGAATGGCAGGCTGTGTGAATGTCTTCTTTCTCAAATTAAATGGTTCCAAAAGCCACTTCCCCTTCCCAGGGGAGGCAGAGAGTCAGAAAACAAAGACATTCAGAAACACCTAAAGAATATGGAGTGGGCCAGGCCTGGAACATAGGTCTAAGGCCTACTCCAGACCCCTTCCCTCTAATATCTTCTTTAGAAAAATTTAAATGGTGGCTGGGGAGATGGCTTAGTAAAATAAGTGCTTGCCTGGCAAGTGCAAGGACCTGAGTTCAATCCCCAGTTCC
>NW_004524784.1:3779204-3784342 GCF_000260255.1 Octodon degus | reverse complement strand
GAGTTAACACACCTATAATATTCAAATAACGGAACTAAACAAAAAAGGGGATACAGATGAATGTCCATTTTGTATCTGTGCATTCAAAATGGTTAGGATAGGTATATAGATACAGTCTCTTAATGAATAGAGGGATTTGTTCTAATAGTGTTTGTAAATAGGATATCATGTTCGCATCTTGTACAGCAAATAACCACTAGGAAGAATATATGCAATGTGTTAATTATTGAAACTGACCTACCAATTTGGTTTGAAACTGTCTCATTGCTATTTGTTTCTCAATGAAATTATGGGAAAAAAATTTTAAATGAAATAAAATAAAAATTTAAAAAATAAAAGAAACTACCACTTTTTTAAAAATCAGCTAACCAAAATTCTTCATAAGTATAAATCAGTTTTTTAAATGAAATACCAAATCACAGAGTATAAGTAGCTAAAATTTTTAGGGGCTGGGGATAGCTCAGTAGAGTAAGTGCTTGCCTGGCAAGCGTAAGGCCCTGAGTTCAATCCCTGGTTCCGCAAAAAAAAAAAAAAAAGTAGTTAAAACTTTTAAATGGTATTTTACAAAGGACTGTATTAAATTATGTCGAAGTTTTTAATTTTCCCTGCTGCAGTTAAAATATGTTGAAAAAAGTGAAAAGAAAACGTTTACTCAAGAATGTAATATATTAAAAGAAAAAACCAACAATATACCTTATCATTTTGAGTCTATAGTGTTGTTCCATTTTGAGGCCCTTTAGCTTTCTCCATTTGACCCCACCCCCATTTTCTTTTCTTTTTCTTTCTTTCTTTCTTTTTTTGTATTTTAGGGAAGGGTCTACAGGGTGTTCGGGTCTCACTGAATAGACTGGACTCGTAGTGATCCGCCTGTTTACAGCCTCCCAACAGCTGGGATTATAGGCTCGCACCACCACGCCCAGTCTCAATTGCCCTCTCAGTGCACCCCAGCGGCAGGGCAGCACAGTAGGCCCAGAGATCGAGCCCGCAGCCCCCGCACCTGCTTGCAGGTGCTTTAATCTGCTGAGCTATTTGGCCGGCCCACAACATTTGATTTTACTGATAAAAGATTTTCATAATCCTTTTACTTAGCAGTTTCACATTGTTTTCAGTTTTACATATCTTATGTTATACAGACATTTATATATATATTTTATATATAATATTTATGTTATGATGTATCAGTATTTATATCAATATTTTCAAAACTGGCTTAGTGAAACTTTGGGTCAAAGTATTGCATAAACCTCCCAAGTACTTAAAATTTGCTAACTAGAAAAAAATTTACCTGCTGAATATATGTGAATGGAATTTTTTTCGTTCAGCGTTTTTGATACAGGGTTTTACGTGCAGATCAGACTGGCTTTGAACTCTCTTTATAGTCCTGATTGGCTTCAAACTTGCAGCAATCCACCTGTCTCAGCCTCCCAAGTGCTGGGGTTACAGACATATGCTACCACGCCCGGCTGAAAACTATTTTAATTCTTAAAATTAGTTTTGTGCTTTTAAAATGTCTGTTCTTTTAAAACCCTATGTATTAAAAACCTCTGATATTAAATAAGTATAAACAAAGCTATAATTAATATATAAATTTTAACAATTAGTGGAGAAGAGAAAAATACAAGTAAATAAACCTTTTATTCTGCATGCCTGGTAAGCATTTTTAAGACTCAATAGTTTAAGTGTTCTTAACTTTCTCTTGGTAACTTTGTTTTGGGGGGTGTGTAAAAGAATAGTGCTCTAGGCTTACAAGGACTAAGTCTTAGGGTTGGTTGAGGATTAATGTTCTGCAAAATGACTTCATTTTAAAAACTGAAGGGGAGATAGCTCAATAGAATAAGTGCTTGCCTGGCAAGCGCAGGTTCCTGAGTTCAATCCCTGGTACTGCAAAAATAAACAAATAAAAACAGAAATTACTACTCTGTGCTGGGGTATAATTCAGTGGTAGAACAGCAAAAAAAAAAAAAAAAAAAATCTTAAGAACATTGTCATGTTGCCAGGAATAGGGGCACATGCCTATAATCCCAGCACTCAGGAGGCTAAGACACGGGGATCACTGTGAGTTTGAGGCCAGCCTGGGTTACATAGTGAGTTCAAGGACAGTGTCTGAAATGCAAGTGCTTATCTCCAAAAAATAAAAAAGCTTCCTGTTATATTATTCTATGGTTACCTGTATATCATTAAAAATTACATAAATTTTTATATTTCAATAACTTCCATTATTCAACATCTGTTTTCTAATTATAATAATTCCATTAATGTGAATATGAACTTAAGAAAAGTGTTACGCAGGAACTATGAAAAACTAGAATGTATAGTGTATCAGACTCTTCTAAATTAAGATTTGTTAATTTGAATGTTATATTTTTGGTATTCTTTAGTAAAGTATATGTTGGTACAAAAATATTTTAAATGACAAATATTCAAGATTGATTTGAAAATGTGTGTTAAACAGAACATAATTAATTTAATTTGCATGGAGGAAATAAAAGGAAGGGAGAAGTAAAGCTGCACACTGGCCTCACGGAATTCAGTATTTCATAGTTTATATTAAAATGCAGTGTATACAGAATCTAGATCTGCAAACCCAAAAGTTACATTACACTATTGAACTTTTTTTTTTTTTTTTTTTTTTTTGTGGAACCAAGAATTGAAGTCAGAGCCTTGTGCTTGCCAAGGCAAGTGCTTATTATACTGACCCCACTATTGAACTTCTGAAATTCCATTTTCTTTACCTTACTGGTGTGTGTGACAGCTGTTAATTCTGCTGATGTACTCTTCAAAGAGAAAAACAGGCTCTGCTCGGATCTCTTGAACTTTTCTAAGTCCACCACTTGTTGCCAAAAGTTCATGTACTTTGCTATCATGTGGTAGCACCTTGAAAAGTAAAACAGTGAAAATGTCAGATTTTCTTTCCCAAGCTAGTTTATGGCTATTTAAAAGCAATAATATACCTGAGAAAATACAGATAAACATTTATGCCCCAAAAGCCTATAACCTAAGGAGCCCAAGTCTGCTAATGACTGGAAAGGAAAGGCATTCTTGCAGAAGTATGCTAATTTGTTATGTTGTAGAGATTGAATGAAGGCAATAAATGGGAGCAAAGCAAAGGAGATCCATTTAAAATGTAAAGTGCAAAGTTTACACTCACTGGTGCTGTGCCCACTCCCTAAAATATTAGGGGCAAGCTCCTTCATACAGGGACCTTTGCATGGCTCCTAAATACCTCTCCACGCTCCCACCACCAAGCTCCATCCTAAATTTTGTTTCAGTGACATCAGTGACATCAAAGTGTATATGTTGTGCCACTTCTTCCCTAGGGCTGTCTCCTGCCCTAAGATGCCTTTGTACATGCCATAAACTTTTTTTGCCTGGTTAACACCTACTCTTTGTTTAACTGGGCTTGAGTATTACCTCCTTAAGAACCCTTTAAGAAAATAGAAAAATTTCAAATCTTGAAGGCATATTTAAAGACTGTTCATTATGATCTTTATTCAACAATGGCGAACTTCTCCTTGCCGTAATCTAGTCATTTCCTGCGTTATTTGGTTAGTTAGTCAAGGAGGCATAACACACACTGAGACCAAAAATATATCATTATTTTCTTGAAAGGAGGCAAACAGAATATGTGTGATACATGAAACTGCCTCCAGAGGTAGGTCCAGCAAAGGAAACTTGCACTTTCCAGTATTTTAGTATCAGCTTAGCTTAGTAGAGTCTTTTTGATGAGTATGTAAGACTAAACCTACTTACCTGAAGGGCCTATTAGTTTTGTTTACTACTTTCAAATATAGAATACAAATCATAGTACCTCATTCACGTACCGTTATAACTATTTAAATAAAATTTGCATCTTCCATAATTAAAACAAATTGGCCTTAACCATTTGTATGTTTTATTTCTTTTTCAAACGTCATTTATTTATTTTTTGTGGTACCAGGGATCAAACTTGAAACCTTATGCTGCAAGGCAGGCACTTACACTGCTGAGCTATATACCCAGCCCTTTTTTCTTTAAATTTTAAATGGAATAAAAACATTAAAAACAATACAAAATTTCAAAATAAGATAAGAAATCAAGAATGGTTGTTATACTGTATATTGTTATCTTCAAAGTAGTTGTTCAGATTACTAGATATAAGCATGCAAAACTGGTCAAAATTTTTTTAAAAAAATTAATCCATAACTGTTCCTTTCAATAAACCAATAGAGGGGCTGGTGAGATGGCTCAGTGGTCTAAAGAACCTACTTAGAACAAGCTTAGCAAAGCACAGGGACCACGGTTCAATCCCCCAGCACCACATGCCAGCCAGCCCCGCCCCCTGGTGGGCTGAGCTGGCCCCACACACACACACATAAATAAATAAATAAAATAAACCAATAGAAATTAGTAGTATAATTATCTTAGCCATCTTGTGTAATAGGTTTTTTCCCTTCTTTCTTTTCTCCTTACCCTCATCCCAGTTATTCTTTTTTTTTTAGCAGTTTCTTTCCCTTTCATAATATCTATTATATCTTTTGGATTTTATTTACTCTCTCCATTTCTTATGCTAGAGAGACAATGCAATGTTTATGCAGGTGGGTCTGATTTATTTCACTTATGATTATGGTCTCTAGTTGCATCCATTTACCTATAAAAGCCTCAAGTATACCTTTCTTTATAGCGGGGTAATATGCCACTCTATAAAAATATCACATCTTTTTTTATCGATTCCTTAGTTGATGGGCATTTAAGTTGTTTCCAAGATGTAGCTATGACAAATTACACTGCTATATACATGGGTGCATATGCATCTCTGTGGTATCATGTTCTCAGTTCTTCTGTAAAAATACCCAGAAGGGGAATAGCTGGGTCAAATGGGACCTCTAGTGCTTCTTGAGTAATCTCCACACTGTTTTTCCACAGTGTTTGTACCACCAAGTTTCTTGTACACACCAAGTTTCTATCTCCCCACCACCTCACCAGCATTTGTTATTGGCTGATTTTTTAATGACAGCCATTGTTTCTGGGGAGAGATGGAATCTCAGTGTTTCAGTGCGCATTTCTCAAATCATCAATGATGTTGAACATTTTTTCATATACTTATTTGCCATTTGTATTTCATCTGAGAAGTGTGTATCTATCTCAGATGTCCATTTTGG
>NW_004524784.1:3774861-3779104 GCF_000260255.1 Octodon degus | reverse complement strand
TATATATGGGTTGAGCTAAAATCTTCATACCATCTTTTAATCTTTATCATGATCCCATGAAACAAGTATTTTATTCCCATTTTCAGGTAGCCAAACTAAGGTTTAGAGGGTCAAGACTTTGCCTAAGAATTAGAGTTTTAGTGGGGAATTCAGGCACTCTGAATCCTGACATGTATTACCTCTATGGTGTAAGACTTGTACAGACCTTATGTTCTTTTCTTTGTCTAACTCTATCTTGTTCTCTCTTTTCTTTTTTTCCTTCTATCCTAGGGATTGAACCCAAAGCATTTGCATTGATCCACATGCCCAGCCCATTTTGTTGTTGTTGTTTTGTTTGTTTGTTTGTTTGTTTGTTTTTTAAGCAGAGTCTCACTAAGTTGTCCAGGTTGGGCTTGAACTTGTGATCCTCCTGCCTCAATTTCTCAGAGCTAGGAGTACAGGCATGGGCCACCACCTCCAACTTCACTATTTTAAGTCACTATTCACAACTTCACTATTTAATATGTGAAGCATAGTTTAACCAGTTCTTGACAACCTAGGGTTACCATCCTGACTATCAGTGACTGTTTAATGAAATTATTCTCTTTTCATCCCTTGCTTTCTGTCAGTAGTCAACTCTGTGGTTGTGCCCACTTCTGGCAGCTCAACCTTTCCACTTTACTACCATTTACTACCACATATCCTGCAATGATGTAAGGAATATGACCACTCCATTGGCTAAAACCATTCGCAAAAAAGTCAAAGTACTCCAGATGGCTAACTGGGAGCATCTCCAGTCCACAGTACATGGACTTCATGGAAAAAATACTTCAAGGGATCAGAGACCTTTTCCTTTTCTTCTGTAATGAGCATTGCTATGTCCCCAGGTGGGTGAAACTAGAACACACAGCCAAAATTACTAAAAGCTACTTATCTACAATAAAGTATTTGTATTATAGGGTTCTCATGTGTTAGCATACATACAATACACTTCCTGAAAACATGAAAAGAAACAGTACATAGGCTATGAGAAAAATTCAAGGGAGGAAAAAGTGTTTTACTTATCCATAGACTTTATCTGTGTTGCCCTTGTCAATGTAGACTGGTGAGAGTTAAATAGTAAAAACAAAGAACTCCATCTTACAAAAGAAAACAAGCTAATAGAAAACTGAAAAATAAGATAAATCATTTTAATTTTCTTCCCCTTTCTACAGGCACATTTCTTACTTTACTGAACTATCCAAGCATATGGTTCAGAGTGTTTGAAGAAAACATCATACAGTAATTGTTCTGGAGCTCATAAGTAAGTGTATTTTCCTACAATTTTCTTTATGGCTTTTTTACATTGTTGAAATATAAAGCAAAAAGCATGCAAGAGAATAATCAATGAAAGTTTGACAGAAATTCATATCTCATATTCCTGGAATTTGAAAATGAAATCAATTTCCTGGTCCAACGTGCAGTTGTTTCATTTGTAAAAATAGTTATCCAGAAAACTCTTACTTTTTTATTGATTTTATCATAGAACACCCTGACAGTCACGTTCATGTTAAGCTTTACAATGTATGGTGTATTACTGTGTATTAAAGTATCTGTGAGGAAATTAAAATTATAAAGCATAACGTCAGACTGTAACTTAATCTGTACTTATGCTAGTATAAAAATCTGTACACATGAAACTATGAGTTAATATGTGCTATTTCTTCCAAGCAACAAATATGAGAAAAATTACTTAAGGTTACTATAGTGTCGCTATCAGATATTCTGTATTCCCAAAAGACTCTATGGTTTATATGTACACAATCAGAAAAATCTGCTGTGCACATTATTCAGTGATTATCACAGATCACTGCCATAGCTTATGGGGAGACACTTTTCCACTCTCAGGCAAGACTAAAACAGATAGGACCAACTCAACTGTACAAAAAAGCTCCTCTCAAGAATAAGGAGTGGGTCAAAACACATACCTTTCCTCCTCTTCCATGGAGCACTCTTCAATATTTCAAAGTGACACTGTGTAGTGCTGTCCCCCTGCCACAAGTGTGGTTGAAAAATGGCCTGATGTGATGATAGCACATCACTGAAGCCAGATGTAAGACCACAGCAAGTTGTGGTTTTGTTTCTTTGTATTACAAAGTTTTCTCTTTACTTTAGAAGCTTCAATTATGTTTCTAGTGCCACTGTATTTTTCCACTAGAATTCCACACCTGATTTGGTACTTCAGAGCATCCTTAAGGACTGTGACGTGTTCACCAATTCTCTCTTCAACACCTTAGCTAGCATGATTTTCTGGGATTATGATCTTGTTACTGAACGTTCAGCAAAGCTCTTAAAATAAAGCTTTGCTGTCACATAATGATTGTGTGTGTGTGTGTGTGTGTGTGTGTGTGTGTGTGTGTGTAGCCAGGGATTGAACTCAGGCCCTTGCACTTGTCAGGATTCAGCTGAGCCATCTCCCCAGGCCTCCATGAATTTTATTTTATTTTTTTAAAATAATTTTATTGAGAAACAAATAGCAATGTGACAGTTTCAAAACCAATTACTAGCATAGTTTCAATAATTGATACATTGCAATTGTTGTCTTAGTGGTTATTCATTGTACAAGATGCAGACATGATATCCTGTCAGCAAACACTATTAGAACAAAATTCTCTATTCATTGAATTAAGAGAATGCAGCTGTATATCTATCCTATTTTGAATATACAGAATTGTATCTACCTTTTTCGTTTAGTTTCTCTGGAAGGGTATTCCATTGTCAATTAAATATTGTAGGTGCATGAATTCAGCAAAATATTCCAATATAGGCCAGTGATCCATAATAGCAGTGGGTTTTCCATAGGACTGGCAATGTCAGAAGTTATTGACTTGAACCTTTTACAGCTCAGCATGTTAATATGGCTTTACTTTTTATACTTCGTTTTTATACTTTTCTGCTGGATGGTTAAGACCAAGATAATCCCATGAATTTTATAACAGATAAATGGATTAAGTTAAAACATTCAGCATTTGTACTATAAGGAAAGGGTTTTTTTTTTAATAAACTATGTTCTATAACCTCTTATTTCTTGATTTATTAGTCTTTAAACATTATTTCAGAAATTAAACAAAGAATGTAAGAAATGCAGCCAACTCTTTACCACTAGTATAACTTAGACTTAAATTCTTTAATTCCAACATGCGAGGCTATACTGTACCTTTTGAACTATTTTAAGATCATGGTGAACTTCACAAGCCAACAGATTTAACTTGAGTGTTATCAGTGACAAGGCCTAGAAACTGTATAGCAGAGATCATATCAACTATTCCACGCAGGCAGTTTTACTCTAATAACTCCAAATTGATGATGTATACCATCAAATTATTAGTCAAGAACTCTGCAAAGGAATCTGATGACACTGGAAATTCATTGAACTTTACAATTATTCATTTGGGAGAAATTACTCAATATATAACTATTTCTTCTTATGGATAGGAAAGTAAATTATGACAAATAACCAGTTGTATTACCCATCATAAAAAAGTTAAGATTTTCTTTACATATCTATTGCTGAACTTAAGAGGTTGTTGTGACTTTATTAGAGAAATAATTTTACTTATCACATTCACCCATTTAAAGTACACAATCCAATGACCTTTAGTAAATTTATAGAATTATGCAACCATCTCAACAAACTAATTTTCAAACATTTTCGTCATCCTAAAAAGAACCTCTGCCCATTTTTCATTATTTCCTATTCCTCCTACCACCTAACTCCACCACTAATAATAGATACCACTAATCTATTTTCTATCATAAATTTGGATTTTCTGGACAATTCATATAAATTGTATCATACAGTATGTGAATGTTTGTGCTTGGAATCTTTCACAGAATACAAGATAAGTTCTACCCCTGCTGTAGCATATGTTGATACTTTTGTTTCTGTTCACTGACAAACAGAATTTCCCTAATGGTGACTTTTTGTTAATCCTGATAAAACCTAGTATCAATTTTACTATCAGTTATACTTTGGGCATAATATCTAAGAAACCATTGCATAGCATAAGATCACAGAGATATACTCCTTTGTCTTCTTCTGAAAACATTTATGGTCTCAGTTCTATAGATCTTTGATCCATTTTGAGTTAATTCTAGTGTAAGATATGAAATAAGGGTCCAAATTAACACCTTTAAAATGAGGATATAACAATTGCCACAGTATCATTTATGGAAAAGTCCATCCTTTCTACATTAAATTTGCTTTGTGAATAACCAATTGACT
>NW_004524784.1:3772476-3773956 GCF_000260255.1 Octodon degus | reverse complement strand
GTGTGTGTGTGTGTGTGTGTGTGTGTGTGTGTGTCCAGAACCAGCTAGGGAGATAGTTTAGTGGTCTAAGTGCCTGCCTGGCAAGTGTAAGGACCTTAGTTTGATTCTCTGTTCTGCATGCCGTGCTGGCCCCTGAAACTGGCTGTGGTGGCATATGCCTATAATCCCAGCACTGAGGAGGCTGAAACAAGAGGATCACTATGAGTCTGAACTGGGTAGCAAGACCCTGTATCAAATAAATAAATAAATAAATAAATAAATAAATAAGTTTTTTAAAATGTCAAATTATGTCCAGCTAACCTAGAAAAAAATTTGGCATTTCCTTAAGATGTTCTAAGATTAGACTGTAGTGATGGTTTTACAATTCTGCAAGGATACTAAAATGCATACCTTAACTAGATAAATTGTATGGTAAATGAATTATATCTAAATAAAGTTGCAGAAATATGAAACTAGAGCTACCATGATCACAAGGAACCTTCTACATTATTAGTGAAAATGTAAACTAGTACAACCACCATGGCATTCTGTATAGAGACTCCTCAAAAAATTGAAACTAGAAATTCCCTTCAATCCAGCTATTTACTTTCTAGGTTATCTTCCTAGAAAGAGTTAAAGATAGCATATTACAGTGATCCATGCATACCCATGTTTATAACAGCATAACTCATAATAGCTAAATTTTCGAAGTTGCCTATATGCCCATCAATAGATGAAAGGATAAAGAGAGTGTGATAATGATAAGTATACACAATAGAGTACTACTCTTGTAGTACTTGTAGTAATTTATCTTGCCATAAAGGAAGATAAATTTGAAACAATAATGTTAAATGAAATAAAGCTTAAATACAACATGGTTTTCCTAAAATGAGAAAATCTAATTATAAATGAATCAGAGAATAAAATGAAAGATAATAGGAAATGGAAAACTTTTGCAAAAGGGAAGGGGACCAGGAGATGGAAGAAGGGGTGAGGGAAGGAAAGAGAAAGGAAATGTAAAAAGAATTAAGATGTGTTATGTACAGGTATCAATGGCCCATGATGAATGTAATCATTATGAACTGGAAACATACACTAATAAAAATGTTGTTTCCGTTTTTACTAAGGTATTTGGATTAACATAAGGGCAGAGGATTATTTTGCTGAATTCACACACCTACTATATTTAAATGGCAATGGAATATCCATCTCTGACAAAACTAAACAAAAAAAGGGGATACAAAGGAAGGACCATTTTGTATCTGTATATGCAGAATAGTTAGGATAGATATCCAGTTACTTTCGCTTAATTCAATGAGAAGAAAGATTTGCACTAATAGTGTCTGGACAGGATATCAGGTCAGCATCTCGTACTATGAATAATCACTAAGAAGATAACAATATGCAGAGAGAGAGAGAGAGAGAGAGAGAGAGAGAGAGAGAGAGAGAGAGAAACCCAAAGTACAAATATAGAATAAAATGAAGGATTCATAATAGGAAA
>NW_004524784.1:3770127-3772376 GCF_000260255.1 Octodon degus | reverse complement strand
AGAAACCCAAAGTACAAATATAGAATAAAATGAAGGATTCATAATAGGAAACATGGAGATTGGTCCTTCCTTTGTATATACAAAATAGGATAGATATACAGCTACTTTCTCTTAATTCAATGAGAAGAAAGATTTGTACTAATAGTATTTGGACAAGATATCATGTCTGCATCTTGTACTATGAATAACCACTACGAAGACAACAATATGCAATGTATTAATTAATGAAACTGTCCTTCTAATCGGTTTTGAAACTGTCTCATTGCTATTTGTTTTTCAATAAAATTAATTTTAAAAAAACATAAGGGCATGGAAACAAAAGGCTATATGATAACATGGGAGGCTGCTTGTTGGTTCTCCCAGATTGGAATCAATTAGAGAATGCTTGCTGGAAGCTGGCATCTCTTTGTGACAAAATGAACTTCAACAGGACCTTATAATTTGAAAGCTACCCCAGAGTAACAAATGAGAAATACCATTATACAGTTCTTGGTGTTCTTGCATATACCTTCCCAACTGGGATAGTGTCAAATCAAACAGAATTCAATTGACTTTATCCTAAAGCCATTTACAAAAATTTTAAGACGGGATCTCATATTGTAATTCAAGCTGACCTTGAATTTGGGCCAATCCTCCTCACTTGGCTAAAATAATAGCTGGCAACTGATACAGTCCAAGATATCTTAGGAAAAAAAAATGATACAGTCCCTACAATAAAATATTTGGATGGATTTAAATTTTTGGAAAGATTGCTAACAGGTTATTTTACATCTTAATATAATACACAGTGCATTTCCTGAAACTAAGTGCTACACCAAATATAAGCATTACAAGTTTTAGTATTAGTTAACCTAATGAAGCTGATAAACTAAAACACAGTAAGTTACTTTAAAAAGTGAAGTTTTCAAATTTAGTTTACTCTAGTGATATTTAAATAATATAATTCTTTAAAAACAAAATTATATAAATAATTTATAATTTATAAATTATATAAACAAAAGTTATGTAGTGTTATCTAAGCAGTATTTATGATGGTTTTGTGAATATACTTACTATTGACTCCATTATTAATTATTCATGCATTTGCTCATGTAATATTTTAATTTGGAAAAAAGAAAAATGTTAAATTCAGTAACCTTAAAAGGGTAGACTGATATTAATAATAATCTCTATTACTCATTATAGTTAGCATCATACCCTTGACACAATTTATGCCTGCAAAAGAAGCCAAGAGTCACTGGTTCACTGGAGACAAGAGGAGGGGGATAAAAAGTGAAGAAAATGAAGAGGAAGTTTAGGAGGGAGAAGAGAAGGGAAAAGAGAGAAGGAAACAGATAATAATGATAATGGGTTAAAGAACTATGAGGTCAAAAGAAAGAGGGTGACATACACAGGATAAAGTTATATACGTGTGGGAACAGGGAGATAGCTCAGTAGAATAAGCACTTGCCTCGCAAGCACAAGGGTCTGAGTTCAATCCCCCGTTCTGCCAAAAAAATAAAATAAAATGAAGTTTGGTTTTTTTTCCATAATTTTATTGAGAGACAAATAGCAATGAGACGGTTTCAAGTCAAATTGGTATGACAGTTTCAATAATTAACAGACTGCATATTCTCTTCCTAATGGTTATTTGCTGTACAAGATGCAGACATGATATCCTGTTTACAAACACTATTAAAAATGAAGTTATATATTTGTGATCATACATATAACTGGACAAATCAGAACAGGAAATGGAACCATGTTATTTTACTGGAACATCAAAAAATCAGAGACCTGTTAAACCAGAAAAATCCTTGGAGAATATATTGTCCATCTTCTTTTCTACCAAGCATTGTCGCTATTCCCATCTTGCCTCAACCTTATAAACTTGTGTGGGAAGCCCTAAATCTATTACATATTGTTGCTTTAACCTAGAAAGTATTTTTCCTCTGGTACTGGTGATTAAGTCCAGGGGGACTCTACCATCAAGCTATATCCCCACGCCTTCTTAGTTTTTATTTTGAGGCCAGGGTCTCCCTAAATTGCCTACATGGGGCTGGGACTTACGATCTTCCTGCATCAGCCTGTCAAGTAGGAAGGATTTACAGGAGTATGCCACCACACCAAGCTTGGTCTAGAAAGTCCTATAAAAATTGAGAAAGTGTTAATCTTGGGAATCAACTTCCCTCAGTGAACTGTGGAGAAATGACATGCAAACACATAAACATAAATTGACTTTTTTTTTTTTTTTTTTTTTTTTTTTTTTT
>NW_004524784.1:3768394-3769987 GCF_000260255.1 Octodon degus | reverse complement strand
TTTTTTTTTTTTTTTTTTTTTTTTTTTTGTCTTTTTGAGACAGGGTTTCACTATGCAGTTTAAGTTGGCCTTGAACTCATAGTGATATTCCTGCCTCACCCTCCCAAGTGCTAAGATTACAAGCATGCATCACTATGCACAGTGTACTCTGATTTTTGTAAAATTTACATGTTAAATAAAAGTATCCCAAATCTAAGAAAACTTTCTGCCTCATTATATCATCTAAAGTTATGTTTCAATAAATATGCTTTCCTGTTGTTAATGTACTGTTTTAATTAAAATTTAAGTGCAATTTAACTTTCTGCTGTTGATTTTTACTTTTTCTGTGAATTTCCCACAACTCAAGTTAATTCTGCATGGTGCTTTCAGAAAGTTACATGTTCCCCTTCCGCCACAGTAGTCATTGAAGAAGAGCAGCCATGGCCCTCCACTATCCCATGGCCGTGGGCCTCAACAAGGGCCACAAGGTGACTAAGAATGTGAGCAAATCGAGGCACAGCCGCTGCCGCGGACGTCTCACCAAACACACCAAGTTCATGCAGCACATGATCCGGGAAGCGTGCGGCTTCACTCCCTATGAGTGGCAAGCCGTGGAGCTGCTCAAGGTCCCCAAGGACAAACGTGCCCTCAAGTTCATCAAGAAAAGGGTGAGGACGCACATCCGTGCCAAGAGGAAGTATGAGGAGCTTAGCAATGTCCTGGTCGCTATGAGGAAGGCAGCTGCCAAGAAGGACTGAGCCCCTCCGGAATAAAGCTTTGCAGAAAGTAAAAAAAAAAAAAAAAAGTTACATATTTCCCTAATAGAAAGCATGCTGGGAAGCATTTATTCTTTCTTTGAAATTATAAAATTAAACAACCTATCCTACTTTATGTCCACATTTTGTGAATCGTTTTGATAATATTTTTCATAAAACTTGACTTTGAAAATATGTATAATTTAATTCTGGGTGTGGTGGCACATTTCCGTAATCCTAGCACTTGGGAAACTGAGGCAGGAGGATCACTGTAATTTTGAGACCAGCCTAGGTTATATAAGAGTGTCAAGGTCAGCCTGTACTACATCAAGACCCTGTCTCAAAAAGAAAAATAAAAATATGCATAATTTTAAAGTGATTAACTTAGTGGATCTTATGGACAATTTAAGGAGTAAATACAAGACATATTGAAAGATTAGGCAACCACCAGATTTAGGAGAGGTAAATTATATAGCTTCAGAAATATTCTCCAACTGGTTTACAGTATACCTTGGAAAAGCACCTTAATTCACTTTTTCACATATAAAATGTAAAAAAGATCCCAACAAATTCTAACTCAAAAATCCTATTATTCATTTCCTATTTCATAGGACAATAGAATATTGAATTCAATAATCAAACATTCATTTTGTAAATAACTTTGTACCTACAGAACTTTCTTTAAAATGTATCACTGATTTTTAGAAGCAAGGGTAAGTGGTGTTAATTTCTCTGACAAATTTGTGTTTCTTGACTCATAAAAGCAATGCTGTCTATATTTTAGATTACATATTTTTAAAATGAGTCCTGGGGCCGGGGAGATAGCTCAGTGGAATAGCACCTGCCTGGCAAGTGCAAG
>NW_004524784.1:3766381-3768294 GCF_000260255.1 Octodon degus | reverse complement strand
TTGAATTTTTAATTTTTCTGTAAAATACATAATTTAAATGAACATATATGTTTATCTTTCCTTCAGATACCAGATTTGATGTAAATGTAACATAAATGCATTGATAGTAGACCCTAGATGAAACTGGCTTCTTTATATGAATGTAAATCTGCATGAGAACTTAACTGAACCCAAACCTGTGTCATGCCTGTATTTAATACCCAATTAAATACTGAAAATAAAAATTATTTTAGAGAACTTTGAAAAAAATGAGTCAAAGTCTAAGAAATCTTCATAGAACCATCCTCACTTTCATTTGCAGAACCTCAGAACTTTCTGTTGACATGTACAAAGAAAGCAGAACAGACAAAGTATTTGTGACAGCAACATCCCGTGCATGTTTGGAAGTGTGTCACCCAGTCTGTCCTAAGGCCCAAGCAGCAGCAGCCTTACTATGATCCTCTGGTTCTTCTGACAGGCAGACTGACAGCTGGGGTACACCCTGCAGTGGTGATCAAAAGAGCAAGTGTTATAAATCTAGAGCAGGATTAAAGAGTCTTCTGTGTCTCTTAAACATTAGAAGAAATCATTTTGGCCTTGATCCTTTTTTTCCTAAATGGTTCAATAAATGAGCACATCACAGAGGCTGTCATTTCTTAAGTCAATAAAATGCCTAGAACTAAATTACCTTAATTATCTGTAACAACCTGACTGAACTAAAGAATCTCTACTAGCTTTTACTCCCCGGATAGAGGGACATTTAACCAAATGACAGATGACATAGACTAGGCAAAACCATATTCCATTGTAACAAACTAAAACTGTTTCATTTTTCTTTGTTTCAAAAGTTAAGTTAGAGTCTTTAAAGGGATTACCTTTCATAAAGTATAATAAACCCGAGAACAAAACAACTAATATAGCTTCAAAATCAAACAATCCTAAGTACATTTTTGATGAAATATATTTACTAATATTACTGAAATAGTATGTAAGTTTCCATTAATTTTGTTTGAACGTTAAGTGATAATTTTAATTTTAATATGATCAAATGTCAAAGTAGAAATGCTTAATAATATGTGCATTTTACATCTTAGGCTTCAATTTTATCTACACAATAATAACCAATTACAAAAGGGCCATAAATACATCCCAGTTTATATACCCAAGGACAAATCAATAACCCAAATCAAATTCTAATTCCAGATTCTGTACAGTCATAATTTTCTAACTAATTTGAGACTGTAGTAATTACCTCAAACCTTGCAATACAAAAGCCAGTATCACATGGTCATGCTACCATAGCAAAGGCCAAAATCATGTGCTTTTCACCTATATCTTTTAATTTGGTATTGTAATAAATATCCTGTTATGATTTTTTCATGACTCCTTTCCTACAAATAAAAGGTATATCTGCCATACAAAAGGTTATACCTGTCTTCTGAATGAGGTAAACTTCCTAGAAAGTTCATACTTCTAGAATACTGAAGAAGCAGTAAGTAAAGCTAGATGGCCCCTCCACCCTGACCCCCAAGTTTTCCCATCCCGGTTTCAGTTTGTTACAATTAGCAAATGAGATAAGCAACATGTATGTGCTTCAAAAATTATTGTGTCATTTAAATGTAAGGCATTATTATTATTAGTCCCAGTGGTGCTACATAGCAGAAGGAGAGAATGTTGCCTATCCTACTGTGTGGTTTGCCTCACACCACCGCTGCCACTTTGATCTCCAATTAACTGAAAAACAAACCAGGTGGGGGAGGACAGCAGCAACCCTAGACCAAAGGAGAGGAGAGCTCCCTGGTTAGTGTGAGGAGGACATGTGGGAAGGACAACTGCTTCTCCTCTCATCATTTTTCCTATGTAAATTTTTCCTTTCTGACTCTGTACAAAAAAAAAAAAAAAAAAAAAAAATAGGATCAAAAACCACAGTAACA
>NW_004524784.1:3759996-3766281 GCF_000260255.1 Octodon degus | reverse complement strand
GCCAGTGTCAGCCTATGGTAATAGAACAAAAGAACCACTCAAAAAAAAAAAAAAAAAAAAAATAGGATCAAAAACCACAGTAACATCCTTGCAGGGACGCTTCCAAAAGCACGACTACTGCTCTAGCCAGTGTCAGCCTATGGTAATAGAACAAAAGAAGAGGAACAGCATAAAAAAGAAAGTTTAAAAAGGAAGTGAAGCAAAGAATCACTGTGGAATTGGTAGAAAATAAAGATGTGAGCCTCCTTTTTCTTCTGAGGATTAGCAAGGGAAAAAGAAAAACATTTCTGGTTTTCCATGCTGGTAAGAAGCCACACCCAAGAGTCACCATCCACATACTGCAAGCACACAGAGCCTTTGACACATTCTGCAGGAGACCAGTGTGTCTGTCAGTGCACACTCTGTGTGCTCATTATATGGTGAGCTCATACAAAGATGTAAATTGAGATAACGCAAAATTTGTAGGAAACGAAAAATTTTTGTTATCTGATGTGTGATTGCCTACATGTAAGAATAGATGTTAGTCTATGAAACCTGACTGAAGAAAAGCGGATAAAAAGAAATCCTAGCCATTGTCCTCTCCTACCCCAATGCCAGGAACAGGAGGAGTGCGCAGATCTCTGAGCATGGTGAAAATGACTGCTGGGAAAGTCATTTAAATATCTATTTTTCTCTTTCCCCCACTTCCTCTCCTGTCCTCTTTAACTCAGTAACTCCTTCCTTTTGAGTAAGTTCATTCCCTTTTACCAGTGTCTATTGTACCTTTCAGATGCCATTTTTCTCTTTCAGGTTCTCACACTATGTAAGCAGGATGGTATGGACAACTGTACTGTGCATTTCTGCTGTTCAATGGAAGAAAGCAGTTAATTCTTTAATTTGTTTCATCTCCTTTTTTTTTAAATGTATTTAGTACAATGTCTTCAGGGTCTCACTACACAGATGGGCCTCCTGTTTTGAGCTTTCCAATTGCTGGGATTACAAGTATGCGCCACCATGCCCAGTCTCAATCACTGTCTCAGCAGCCTCCTAGGGGCGGGGCTGGCATGGCAAGCAGGGCATTGAAACCCAGTCCCTGTGTTTACCTAAGTAGGTGCTTTAATCCACTGAGCTATCTGGCCAGCCCTCCTTTTTTTTCAATTGTTTCTCCTTTTTATCTTCTTAATTTCTTACATATTTCTTTCTTTTCTTCTTGCAATTTTACATGCATATATCTGGTAATATGAATAACTGGTTGAAAGACAACACTATGTATTACAACAAATACTGTGAAATTCATATTACTTTGTTAAGTGAAAATCTGTATCATTTGTAATTGTGTTTTAATTCTAATTTGTACTCTTTTAAAAATATTTTTTAAACAGACTCTGCTTTACATGTTTATAAATATGTACATTTCTTCAACATACAAATATGCTTAATATTTAAATAGAGATAACACTACTACTCAAAATAGTAGATATTTTGTTAATAATAAACACCGATGGGGCTGGTGAGATGGCTCAGTGGTCTAAAGCACCTACCTGGAACAAGCTTGGCAAACACAGGGACCGCGGTTCAATCCCCCAGCACCACATGCCAGCCAGCCCTGCCCCCTGGTGGGCTGAGCTGGCCACACACACACACACACACACACACACACACACACAAATAAATAAATAAAATTAAAAAAAATAATAAACACCGAGTAAAACTTTAAACTTCCCATAATCCAAACCTTTCTTCAAGGATCCTTTAGAGAAGTTTTACTAGTCAACTCTTGAAAAAGCATTGAAACAACTGAAAATCCTTTCAGGCAATCCTTTTGCTCCAGCCAGTTATATTCTATAATTCATAGGGGAATATCATCAACCTGTGGTTCTGTCTTAGGACATCTTACTGTAGGAACTAGGAGATGGATCCAGAACACACACTGAAAATGATCCCTGCCATAGCCATGTTCTCGGAATGAGCAGCTGCATAACCAAGCATCATGATGCCAGGCAGCACTGTGCTCCTTTTACAGGACCCAATGCAGTCAGCCACTGTGGCCGCCCCTCCTGTGTTAACAATCAGCTGTGAAGACTAAGAGGCAAGAACAAGAGCTAACTAATCCGAAGAGGAAACATAAGATGATCTTTCATGTGGCCTAAAATCAACTGGTAAAATTGAAACATTATTTAAGGAAATTGTTATATTTATTAAAGGAATATAAAAATGTAATCTGCCATTTCAAATACATAAGTGCATTCACTGTGAGAGGCTTCAGTTACTCTGTGGTTCAATCTTTCATGCATCAATGGCACAACTTGTTTATCCCTGATATAATGAATGTCAAAATTCCTTACCTAGACAGGAAGCCTAGGGCTAGTTCATAACTGGCTAACCGCCGAAAATGCCAATCACAGTGCATGAGTATGAGGCAGATTTTAATCACTGAGTGTCGAAAAACAATGGCCAAACTAGAAATATGCTAACCTAATTATCTTTTTGCTGGCAATGATAACTAGCTGAGTGCACTGTCACTTGGAAAAACCTGAACAAAATAAAGATATTAGAAAAAAATAAGGATTTTAACACAGGATAAAATAAAATTGATTAGTCTAAATATATATCAAGAAAAGCTTCCAAATCAGCACTCGCTTGCTTTGTCTCTCTCACCTAAGAATTCAGAACAGGAAATCACTGCGTAAGATGAGCTACTAGAGTGGTCATCCTAGGCCAGGGATCTCAGTGTCTGTCTCAGCCTGGAGGTATAATATTCCTTCTACTCCCGGCTGACATAAAATGATAAGGAGTACAGAGGTCCACAGGCCTCACAACCTAGAAATGGAAAGCAGGAAATAATTGAAAATCGAGATTTTCACTCAAACTCCATTAATATAACCCAGTGGTCCTCAATTGGGGGGCATTTTGCCCACTAAGGAACATCTGCAATGCATGGAGACGCTTTTGATTATCACCTCCTGGAGGAGCGGTGCTATGGCATCCAGCAAGCAGGAATGGTGCTGAAGGACAATAATGCTGCAGTGTGCAAACAGCTCCCTACACAATCACCTAATCCCTAATGTTGTTACTACTGAGGGTGAGAAAGCCCTGACCTCACCAGATCCTGTAGCAAAACCCTGCAGCCCCCAAGCAAACTGATGTTTTATTTACAGACTAAGACTACATATTATTGTATCTTAAAGCTTTTTAAAAATCTTTTTCATTTTGGATGTATGTTTTGCAATCTCACCGAAGTGTAAACAGTCTTCTTCATATTTTCATCTTTGCCCTTCAGACAGGTAAATATAACTGAAAAAACTTCCATTTCAACAACCACTTCTGCCAAATCCACAGAATGTTTTGCAATCTGGTGGAGAGCAGAAAGGACCTGATGCAGTTAAGCAAAAACAAAATAAAGCATCGCTATGTAGAATCCACTGGCTCACCACAGAGTTCAGACATAATTTAAACAGCTTTATACTTAAAAACCTCCTTTATAAAAAGGAAAAATTAGATATCTAACAGAACATTGCCAAGATTTTAGGTTTTCATATTCCTAGTCTTATTCTCATTTTTTAAAAAATACTCTAACTTCCAAATTAGTTCTATTTTAAAACTACTGCAGATGATTAAATAATCTAACCACTGGGTGAACACTATTTCTTAATTGTGTGATACTTTATAATGCATGTTGTAATTCAGTACAAAAATGATTAACAGAACATTTATTTTTAGCATATTGACACCATTTCAAAGAACTTGCCCATTGCTCAGTTAACATTAACAATTTTATAATGCTAGAGAATATAACTGTTAGAACACAAAAGCAGAATTGTAAGACCAGTTCTCTAAGAAACTTGAATATAATGGTGGGCTAGAAAATTTTTAGTTCCTTTTCAACCATAAGATTTGATTCCTTATTTTAATTGTTGATATTAATATTGATGCTACCTTTAATTTTCAACATTGCACATAATTTTCCAAACTATATCTTCACTGTCTAATTTTTATGGCATTATTTTCATATATTAAAAGATCATGATATGTTTGTGTGTTTCAATGATGATTTATTATTTTTAGCTATATAATATGAATTTGTACACATTTCCACTTTGTTAGATTGTAAGAAGGCTGATCTGTTTGCCACTTAACCATACTGTAAAATAACTTTAGAGCTGAGGATCATCTGGGCTAAATGAGCAATAGCTCCTGTGTCCACTATTGTCTGTGCTAACTCTGCAGAATGCTTTGAAATATCACTGAGGACTGAAGCAGCAATCCTTCTCAGAGCAATTTCTGACTCCTGGATACAGAGTACTAAAAAAGGAATAGCTCCTACATCCACCACAGCTTGTGACAGTTGTGTGGGTCCAAGAAAAGTAATTAAGTGAGTATGGGTGACTGACCCTTGTGCAAGCCATTTTTCACCCTGACAGATACAGCAAAGAAAAAAGGGGAGGGCGTACTTCACTCTCTCGACATCTGCATTTTAAATCAGTCTTCCTGGTTTCATAAACCATGTGGACCAATCCTGAGCTGAAAAGAACACAGGTCAATAGATGGACCTCCATTTACATGAACACATTTGAGGTAGATTAGGCTGAAATGGCTTGTTATTCTTTTTTTTTTTTTTTTTTTAAGGGAGTAAGCAGATGTCAGCTGTTTAAGCTCTGACAATTCTGTACTTCTCAATAGGCAAGAATTTTATGCATGGCTTACAATAACAGAGAAAATGAAAGTACCAAAAATTTACCAACCACACTAATTAGGCAGTATTTTGTGTTATTTACATGAGTAAACATTAACATGAATCTTGTGCCAATAATGTTGATTTTTAAATTCCTTTAATCTTGTAACACTTTTAAGAGATTTTTAAAAATACTTTATACAAAACCAAAAGCTGGGTTTTCAATGTGCATTTAAATAACTTTCCAAAATAATGTTCGCAACTGAGCAACATACTTTTATATATAAATGTTAATATTTAAATAAAGAAATTTATATCAACTACATTCCATGTTGGAAATGTCTTTTGAGCACACATATTGATTTCCTTATGTGCCCAAGAATGACAGCTACAAAAATAATACTTTTTTAATGTAGTATAGGATCTACAGGGTCTCAATATGCAGATCGGACTCAGAGTGATCCTCCTGTTTTCAGCCTCCCAAGCACTGGGATTACAGGCACATGCCACCATGCCCAATCTCAATTGCTGTCTCAGCGTACCCCAGGGGCTGGACCAGCATCACACACCAGGGATCAAACCCTGGTGCCTGCAGAAACTTTAGTCCACTGAGCTATCTGGCTAACCCTTACATTTTACATTATAGAGCATGAGATATAGGCAGACAGGCAGGCCCATATGATGTATATGTAAAAAAAAAAAGTCTAATAAGAACAGAACACCATGCAAGTTATAGATTTTATGCTTCCTGCATCCCTGGCCACTCTTACTGTGACATATATATCCATTTCCATAATCTTTTCTATATTATGTCCCTCTTTCCCAGATTTGAAAGAAAGGATACCTTAGCCACAGATAAATGTTTTGTCAAGCTAAGCCAGCTATTTATGCCACTTTAAAAAAATTTTTTTTAATTTATTTTATTCGGTACAGGGTCTCACTCTGCAGCTCAGCCTCATAGTGATCGTCCTGTTTCAGCCTCCCCAGTGCTGGGATTACAGGTGTGTGCCACCATGCCTGGTTTCGGTTCCCTGCTTGGTGGGGCCCAGGCCAGGGCCGGCGCAGCAAGTGGTACTAGAGATCGAATCTAGATCCTTGAGCTTGCCAGGCAGGCGCTTAGACCACTGAGCTATCTCTGCGGCCCCTACATGTCACTTTAAAAGCCTTTAATTCAAACAAATACAAATGTTTAATTTTTCAAGATTAGCAATATCACATTTTCTATAAGAAAATGGCATTAGCAAATGCAAGTTAGTGTTCATGATGTTTTCCTCAAATTATTGTAATTATCTTAGAAATTGCAATACTGTATGAACAACTTTTTTATTCATTCATTAAACAAGTATTAATGGAACATTGGTACGTGACAGGTTCACTCAGTGCTGTTGCCAATGACACACTTCTGAAAGTCAACACTACATTCATTAGAAAATGCTTTTATGGGCCGGCCATATAGCTCAGCGGATTAAAGCACCTGCAAGCAGCTGCAGGGGCTGGGGTTTGATCCCCAGGCCTGCCGTGATGGCCCCACCCTCCCGGGGCATGCTGAGACAGCAATTGAGATTGGGTGTGGTGATGCACACCTATAATCTCAGCTCTTGGGAGGCTGTAAACAGGTGGAGCACTACAAGTCC
>NW_004524784.1:3759240-3759771 GCF_000260255.1 Octodon degus | reverse complement strand
AAGACTGGAGTTTCATCCTGGCAGTGTAACAGGTTCATCAGAGGCAATCTCTGGTTTGGTGCTGCATTAGCATGAAGACTGACAGAATAGCAGGAAAAATGCTTCCTTTCTCAACCCAGGAAAACAAAAAATAGATGGATAAGTATAATCCTCATTTTCTGCTAATTATTAACATGCTCCTTAAGAATTCAATTTAATCTAATGATACAGGTATTGTAATACCAACTATATATATACTTACTGAAATATTAGGGGTTGACTATTTTGTTTTGAAAGCACAAATTAAATATTTTATTTTGAAAGAAATAAAAAATGTCTTTATTATTTAAGCCACTTGTAGTCGATACTCCTACTACAAGAATTAATTCATCTATAAAACTATTTTATTGTATACATAATTTCTCTAAGTAAAGAATGTACAGTAAACTACAACTATTTAAAAGCATTATTAACAAAAACTCAAGGTTCTTTATTAAAACCTCTAGTATCTTCATAAATCCCATACTTTGTGTGTGTGCATGGGTGTGTGTG
>NW_004524784.1:3751564-3759115 GCF_000260255.1 Octodon degus | reverse complement strand
TATATAGTACAGGGTCTCACCACCCAGCTCAGACTCATAGTGATACTCCCATTTTCAGCCTCTCCAGCACTGGAATTACCAGCATGTGCCATCATACCCAGTCTTGGTGGCTGGCTCAGCACACCCCAGGGTGGGGCCAGTGCAGTATATGGTACCTGAGGTCAAGCCCTACCTCCTGCACTTGCCTAAGCATGTTCTTAATCCACTGAGCTATCTCGCCAGCCCTTTAATTTTTTATTTTGAGACAGGGTCTCACTAAATCATTAGGCTGCCCTGGTTGCACTTAAACTTGGAAGTATTCCTGCCTCAGTCTCCCAGAGTGCTAGAATTACAGCATGAGACATCACACTTTGCTGTAATTACCATATTTTATCTTTCCCACAAATAACTGCTAAAGTGTTCTGTATCTTCCTTTCACTAAACACTATAAAGTTAACAAGAAAGCAAATATTCTCCTAATTTGTTACCTAATCCTAGCTGAAGCTATTTTCTCTTCTCCCTAGAATAGTGATGTTAAATGTAAGAAAACTGAAGATATAAAGAAAAATTTGCAAAGAAATTTTCCAAGAACCAGAACTGGGACCAGCAATTTTGTACTTGCAATTTCATATTTCTAGATCTCCAAATATAAATGGTCTTACAAAGTCACAGTCTGCTCTTGAGTGGCACACATTGTTCCTTAGGAATACTGTTCCATTACCTCCACACATATATTAGATACGAGGTTGAATTTACAGTCACAGTTTGACACTGGACTCTCTAAAACTTGAACTTAGTTCTTGGTGCATTTTGATATGAAAATTTTGTCCCAGTAGCTGCTGTTTGGTACACCATGCAAGCTGTAACTTACCAATGTTGACTGCCTGCTGACTCACCACACTTTTCAACTAAAACACTGTTGTGATACTAATTTTACCTCCACCAAATCAACCAAGGTACCACTATATACAGGTAACAATGCAATGGGCCTAACTAATGCTCATCATGCTGAGTGTTACTACTACACTACAGGCTATTTCATTCTTCCTCTATCACTATCCTTTTTTCACCGACATATCCTTCTCCTTTTCTCTTTGCCTCTTCTGCTGTTTCTGTACCAGTCACTGTTGGTGTCAGTCCAGTAGCCTTTGTCAACCATGGTGTGGGCTTCAGAGTCCATCCTTGTCAGAACAATGGAACCTGAGTGGAGGTCAGCGGGATGCATCTGTGAAAGGTTTTGCTCTAATAAACTTGAGATTCACCTGAGAAAGTAATGCCTTTTCCATGTTGGGCATGGTCTTGTCTGCAGATGACATCAACTCCTACACCCATCTTCCAACTGTAACAGAAGAAATCACTAATACTAAGGATAGTTGAGTACAAAACTAAAAAACATTCAGGTCCTCCGAAGCCAATCTAGAACTGCCCAACTCTTGAGTATGCATCACGTGAAATAAAAAATGTCTTTATCATTTAAACCACTTGTAGTCGATACTCTTACAGTCAAAAACATCCCAATATAATTCCTTGCTCTCTGGTGCATGGTGTTTGTACATATTCTCCTCTCTTCCTTCACTCACAGAGGGTTCGTGAAGGGCTTACTATGTGTTAGAGACCTGACTAACCTTGGGGAAGCACAGTACAGTAAAAGATTGTTCTTTCTAGAAGACCCTACACAGCGTGAATGTATGAACAGACCACACTATAGGCACAGCAGAGCTAACAGTCAAGTGAGTGCAGAGCTAAGAGTCAAGAATGTGGTACATTCAGGGGGAAAAAGTGTATTGAAGCGTCACTTCAGGAAGTGCTCCCCACAATGCTCTCCTTCTCGTTTTCCTAACTTTTCTACCTCTCTCAAAGCAATAGGAACCAAAACACAAAATTTTCGGCATCCAAAAATTATTTCCCATAGGAGAAATCTTACAGAGATCATTTGAAACACTAATTTTGGAAGTTAATTTTTTGGTGTTCATTTAATATTAAGGATTAGTTTGTAGAGATTTAAATGCTCATAAAAGTTTAACCAAGAAAAGCAGTAAGCCAAAACATTTATCTTTAGTACTTCAAGATCTTAGCCTCGTTCAAATTTTAAATAATCCTCAGAATTAGTTTTTTAAAAAATATATTTGATATGTGACATCATCTTACACTAAAAGTAATATTTGAAAGAGGCTAAAACTATGTTTAAAAATGCAAAGAAGATTATATGATATCCTAACATACAACATTTATAGTAGGATGGAGTACTGTTGGTGATTTATTTTTCTTCTCTTTTTGCCAGATTTTCTTCTGAAAAACATGAACATGTCTTGTTCATACTTATAGCTACTATTGAAACCAACTATACTAATATTATTGTAAAGAAAAACTACATAAAATTTCTAGCTTCATTAAAGCAGAAAGCTTATTTTAAAAATGGTATGTGTCTCCTTCACATACTAGAAGAGTATATAATTTTTCTTTGAAAGATTACTGCTATATACTAGAATCATTTACTTTTTCATACTTTAGCTACTGCCATTTTTCATGCCCTTATTATATGTAAGATAAAATGTGACATTGTTAAATGTTGGGGGTTATTTTTAATCAGCTTTAGATGGTAAGCTGTCAGATAATAAAATTGGGCCGGGGAAATGGCTCAGTGGAATAAGCGCTTCCCTGGCAAGCACAAGGGGCATGAGTTCAATCCCCAGTTCCGAAAAAAAAAAAGATAATAAAATTATCCAATATTTCCTCTATTCACAAATATCAAAGCCATTTATTGCACACATGGAGACAACTGAATGTGCAGTCCCCAATTTGGATTGCCAGCTGTTTTCAGTAAGGGAATAGCCATTTCTGTTTGGCCTCATGAACAGCTCCCTATGAGCAAAGGAACTGGTGCAGCCTCTTCTGTGAGCTGTGACAAGTAGGGAGACATCATCTTGTCACACTTGTCTGCCTCTCAATTGTCCTTTAATTCTAACAAGAGATTATGTGCATACATTTTTTCAAATTAATAGTAACATGTGAAACTCTGGGATGAAGCATGTTAGATTTTCTTACATCCCATTCCTCCACCAAGTTGCACTTTTTAAATTTCATTCTGTACTGTTGTTGGGGCCTGAATGTTTGTTTGGTGTTTTACTAACTAAATAAAGACAGAACTTACACTGATCTCTAATGATAGCTGTGAAGTGTTGCAACTTAAATGAATCAAAACTTTCACTTTATCAAAAGCCTCACTACAACTTTAAAGAATGTAAATAAAAAGGACTTTGAAGGTTAAAAGCATCCATAACATTAGTTCTATCTTAGGGTAATATTAGAACTAACATCAGAAAGGAAAAAAAGAACAACTGACTCTGTGGACTAATAGAGAAACAGAGCAATACCAATCAGCACAGAACAGGTAAAAGCAGGTAGGTCAAGCAAAAAGAACTTTGTTTCAATAGTCTTTCCCTTACTTTTTTCCTTTGTTTCTTCTTTTCCCTTCCTCTACTCCTCAACACCCATGCTAGAAGTAGAACAGAAAGGCTCACAAAGCTAAGAA
The DNA here is from genome assembly GCF_000260255.1 of Octodon degus. Taxonomy (NCBI): domain Eukaryota; kingdom Metazoa; phylum Chordata; class Mammalia; order Rodentia; family Octodontidae; genus Octodon; species Octodon degus. The sequence goes on along the minus strand of NW_004524784.1, from coordinate 3,755,604 downwards.
AGTGCACCTACCAGTGAGCTACATCCCCACCTTTCCACCTCTCTCTCTCTCTCTCTCTTTTTTTTTTTTTTTTTAATGTACTGGGAATTGAATCAGGGCTCTTCTTAATTATGAAGTGATTACTTGTCTGTTTAGATCAGAATTGGTAAACTCAAGTGCCTCCAGGCAAGTAACTAAATTAAGTGATGTCAGTGGAGGCAGAGAAAATAAGGAGTTGGGAGCAGTAGTACAGTGGAAAAGTCAAGACACCATCCAACTACAAGGGGCAGCTGTTCCTCAGCTTCAGCCCCGTGTGGCCATGAAGCAATGTAGATCTGCTGCAGTCAGACCTTTTTAGTGTGAAATTGCCTGGCTTTTAACTGTTAGTAACTTTTTTTTTAAAGGACACTATGTGAGACAACACAGTATAGGCCAAATAGTACATTCACCAGCTATTTTGCCTCAATTACCTTTTTCAACTGCAAGCTTAAATTTTACACTTTTTAAAATCTGTAGGAAAAAAAATAAAAATAAAAATCTGTAGAGCTTCTGCCACAGCAACCATTGAATAGTAGCTATGGCCCTCTACTATCCTATGACAGTGGGCCTCAACAAGGGCCACAAGATGACCAAGAATGTGAGCAAACCGAGGCACAGCTTCCATCACAGACATCTCACCAAACACACCAAGTTCACGTGGGACATGATCTGAGAGGTGTGTGATTTCACCCCCTACAAGCAGTGAGCCATGGAGCTGCTCAAGGTCTCCAAGGAGAAGTGTTCCCTCAAGTTCATGAAGAAAAGGGTGGGGAGGAGCATCCGAGCCAAGAGGAAATGTGAAGAGCTGAGTAATGTGCTGGCTGCCATGAGGAAGGCAGCTGCCAAGAAAGACTGGAATAAAGTTTTGCAGAAATAAATATATATAAAATTTATAGAAAACAGGACTTAGGAGAACTAATTTAAATACAAATTCCCAATTTAATATCTGCTTAGCTACACAGACATAATGTTGGCTCTTATGATCTAAAATACAAACCCATTAGTTATAAAAGTCTGTGAACTGCTAAATATCACTACCCATTCTTAGTGTTCCTAATTGTACTAATATGAATACGAAACAGTAGCTGCTTAACCACATAATCTCTCTTGGGTAAGAATATCATTAGGTGCTAAGGTAATAACTGCACCAAAGCTCTACACCAAAGGTCAGAGGACAGTGCTATGCAAAATGACAAAGAGAAGGAGCAAAGTGCATTGTCAGGCTCCAAGCTGACCCAGAACAAATGCAGGAGACACTAGCATAGAATAAATGGGAAATCACACACCCGAAATCTCTGAAATAATAGCTTCTGAAGCAAAGAAACAACTGCAGAAATGCATAGAGAAAATCAGATCAGAAATAATCTCTGAAGTAAGAAAAGAAATAATAACTATAACAAAAGAATTACTAAATGCTTCTAAAGAAGACACTGATTTAAAAAAATAGAGAATAGAAAAATGATGGAATCTTTGAATGAGCAACATAAGAAAGAAAAAAAGAATGCATGGAGAAGATTCAAAGAGATCTACAGGAAATTAAAACCTCAATCACAAGCTGGCAAAACTGTTTGAATAAAAGTGAAGATAGAGTTTCAGACCTTTAATACACTGTTATAGCTAGTGAAAAGGTAAGAAAAGATCTCTTAAAAACAACTAGGATGCAGAAAAAATAATTCAACATCTGCAAGACATTGCAAAGATGAACAATGTGAGGCTAATAGGCATCAATGAGAAAGGAGACAATATAAATGATATAAAAAGAATATGGGCAGAAGTAATAGCAGAAAACTTCCCAAATATGGGGAAACAACCTGACATTCAGGTAATCAAAGCATATAGAACTCCAAATAACATCAACCCAATTAAAACCACACCCAGACATATAATAATCAAAATCCCAGAAATTCAACATAAGAATAATATATTAAAAGCTACTAGAGAAAAGAAGCAGAACACATTTAAAGGAAAACTCATCAGAATAATGGCAGATTTCTCTTCACAAACCATCAAGTCAAAAAGAGCATGGAGCAAAGTACTACAAGTCTTGCAAGAAAACAAACTGCAACTCAGGAGAAAAAGACATATACAACAGCAGGTAAATAACATGTCAATCATAAGTCAATACATCACAATTATACCATCAATGTAAATGGACTCAATTCACCAGTTAAAAGAAATAGACTGGCAGAATGAATTAGGAAGCATAATCAAACAATATGCTGTATACAAGAAACACACTTAACCCATTAAGAAATTCATAGGCTGAATGTCAAAGAATGGAAAATAATACTACATGCCCCAGCACCTCAGAAAAAAAGCAGGGATAGCAATCCTATTCGCAGACAGTCTGCACTTCAAACCAAGAATGACCAAACAAAAATAAAGGCCACTATAGTTAGGGGGAAAATGCAAGAGGAAGAAAACAATACAAAGAATTAGCAAATCAAAAAGCTGGTTCTTTGAAAGACTAAATAAAATTGATAAGCCCCTATCTAACCTCATCAAAAAGAGGGAAGAAAAAACTCAAATTCAAGCAATAAGGAATGAAAAGGGTGAAATTATCACAGACATTCAAAAGATTATCAATAGCTACTTTGAAAATCTTTACTCTCACAGAATTGAACACACAGAAGAAATGAACAGATTCCTAGAAAGGTACAAATTACCAAAACTCAGTCAAGAGCATATAAGAACTCTCAATAATCCAATAACAGCCAATGAAATAAAAAAAAAAACTTACCAAAGAAAAGCCAAGGTCCTAATGGATTCACAGCTGAATTCTACAAGAAATTTACAGAAGATATAATCCCAATACTCCTCAAACTCTTCAATTAAATTGAAAAGGAAGCAATACTCCCAAAATCATTCCTGGAGGCAAGTATTATACTGATGCCAAAACCAGGGAAAGAAGCAACTATAAAAGAGAACTACAGGCCAATATCTCTCATGAACATAGATGCAAAAATCTTCAATAAAATCCTAGCAAATAGAATACAACAAATCATCAAGAAGATTATACACCATGACCAGGTAAGATTCATCCCAGGGATGCAAACATGGTTCAATACATGCAAATCCATAAATGTAATACACTATATCAATAGAGCCAAATCCAAATACCACATGATCATCTCAATTGATACAGAAAAGGCTTTTGACAAAGTCCAACGCTCACTCATGATCAAAGCCCTACAGAAAATTGGAATTGATGGCTTCTACCTCAATCTGATAAAAGCCATCTATGATAATCGAACTGCAAATATAATTCTAAATGGGGAAAACTGAAATCTTTTACCCTCAGATCAGATACAAGCCAAAGATATTCTCTATTACCATTCCTATTCAGTATAGTTCTGGAACCATTACTTGAGCCATTAGACAAGAGAGAGAAATAAAAGGAATAAGAATAGGTAAAGAAGAAGTTAAACTATCATCATTTGCAGGTGACATGATACTCTATTGGAAGACCCAAAAACCTCCACTGAGAAGATCCTAGAATTAATATAGAAATTCAGTAGTATAGCAGGCTACAAAGTCAATACCCAAAAGTCAATAGCATTCTTCTACACAGATAGCAAACATACTGAGAGAGAAATTAGAGAAACAATACCCTTTACAATAGCACAGGGGAAAATGAAATACTTAGGTATTAATCTAACTAAAGAAGTCAAAGATCTACTCAGTGAAAATTACAGTACTCTGAAAAAAAGAGATCATAGAGGATTTCAGAAAATGGAAAGATATTCCTTGCTCTTGCATAGGAAGAACCAACATTGTGACGATGGCCATACTCCCAAAATTGTTATACAGATTTAATGCAATCCTTATCAAAATACCATCAACATATCCCGCAGACCTAGAGAAATCATTCCTAAAATTTATTTGGAACCAGGAAAGACCTATAATAGCAAAGGCACTCCTGGGCAACAAAGGAAAAGCAGGAGGCATTACAATCCCTGACTTGAAATTATACTACAAAGCTACTGTGATAAAATCCAGCAATGGTATTGGCAAAAAAAAAA
>NW_004524784.1:3749428-3751364 GCF_000260255.1 Octodon degus | reverse complement strand
TGTCCAGCTCAGCCCACCAGGGGGCGGGGCTGGCTGGCACGTGGTGCTGGGGATTGAACCGTGGTCCCTGTGCTTTGCTAAACTTGTTCTAAGTAGGTGCTTTGGACCACTGAGCCATCTCACCAGCCCCAAGAAAGCCTCTTTAACAAATGGTGCTGGAAAAACTGGCTCTCTTCATGCCAAAAACTAAAACTTGACCTGGGTCTAGCACCACACACTAAACTAAAGTCAAAATGGATTAAAAATCTAAACATCAAAACAGAAACACTAGATATGCTGAAAGAGAAAGTAGGAGGAACTCTTGAAGACATAGGGGTAGGCAAACATTTTGTGAACAAAAATCAAACTGCTTGGGAAACACTTCAAAGAATCAGATTTTCTTCTTCTGGTTCCAGGTGCTTGGCAGCTGCACTTTATAGTACAGTTATGAACAAGTCCAAGAACCACACCACGCACAACCAGTCCCCAAAACAGCACAGAAATGGCATCAAAAAGCCTTGGCTGCAAAGATACAAATCTCTGAAAGGGATAAATTCCACGTTCCTTAGGAACATGTGTTTTGCCAAGAAGTACAGCAAAAAGGGCTTCAAGAAGATGTAAGCAAACAATGACAAGGCTATGAATGCACACAGTAAGACCATCATGGCCCTTGTCAAGCCCAAGGAGGTCAAGCCCAAGATCATTCCAAAGAGAGTAAACCGCAGGCTCGCTCAACTTGTCTATATTGTCCACCCCAAGCTTGGGAAGCATATCTGTGCCCACATTGCCAAGGGTCACAGGCCTTGCTGGCCAAAGGCCCAGGCTCCAGCCAAGGCCTAGGCATCAGCTTCTGCTCCAGCCAATGCTCAGGATCCAGCTTCTACTCCAGTCTAGGCTCCTAAAGGTGCCCAGTCCCCCAAAAGTGTCCAGTCCCCCATGAAGGCTCCACAATAAAAGCCTCTTATCTGCTGATGTAAAAACAGAAGGACTGGTGTGACCCCCTGGGTGCCATCTGTAGGGAGCTGGTGTCCTCCTGTGCTCTTTGCACAAAGAAACCTGAGGCAGGATGAAAAAAAAGGAAGAAAGACAGAATTGGGGCCGGGCAGATGGTTCAGTAGGATAAGCGCTTGACTGGCAAATGCAAGGATCTGAGCTCAATCCCTGGTTTCGCCAAAAAAAAGAAAGAAAGAAAGAAAGAAAGAAAGAAAGAAAGAAAGAAAGAAAGAAAGAAAGAAAGAAAGAAAGAAAGAATTAAAAACTGGGACTCCTCTTACTGAGAAGTTTCTGCATGTCGAAAGAAATCACCAACAGACTGAAAAGACAGACCACAAATATGATTTTTTTTTTTTTGTACTGGGATTGAACTCAAGACTTTGTGCTTGCCAGGCAAACATTTATTCTACTGAGCTATCTCCCTAGCCCTCTCAACCCACAAATTTGGAAAAAGTCTTAACTAATGAGCACTCAGACAAAGGTCTTCTATCTAGAATTTATAAAGAACTGAAAAACATTAGGTCCCCAAAATTTAAACACCCAATCCAAAAATGGGCATCCAAGATGAACACACACTTTTCAGAGGAAGAAATACAAGAGACAAATAAATACATTTAAAAAGGCTCCACATAGCCCAAATCGTTTGATAACAACAATAAGCTTTTCTTCTGGATGGTTAACAACCTAAGTTTGCAGACCAAAATTAGAGAAAAAGGAGGGATGCAAGGAGGGCCAACATTTTGGCCCTAGCCTTCTGGGGTCGGTTGAGACTCAGGACATATGAGAACTTGTACTGTAACATCATGTACCTCAGTAGTGTCCCAAATTTTCTGATCAAGAAGATTATGAGGCCAAAGAGGAAAGTGATCGATGACATAGAGTGGGCCTAGGGAGAGTCACATGGGGGGAAGACACTCTCTCAGGCTTTCACAGAGAGCACATTGGCCAAGCGATGGCCGTGACT
>NW_004524784.1:3745112-3748718 GCF_000260255.1 Octodon degus | reverse complement strand
AAAAAAAAAGAGTATATGCAGTGTATTATTTGTTGAAGCTGTACTTCCGATTTGATTTGGAACTGTTTCATTGCTGTTTATCAATAAAACTTTGGAAAAAAATAAAAAAAAATAAAAATAAAAAAGGCTCCACATCACTAGCCATTCGAGAAATGCAAATTAAAACAACATTGAGATACCATCTCACCCCAGAAAGAATGGCTGTCATAAAAAAATCAACCAACAAGTGTAGGAGAGGCTGTGGGGGAAAAGGAACCCTTCTACACTGTTGATGGGAATGTAGATTAATGTAAATTACTGAAATCAGTGTGGAGACTCCTGAAAAAACTAGGACTGGAAATCCCATTCAATCCAGCTATCCCACTTCTGAAAATTTTCCCAAAAGAACTGAAAACATCATATCATAGTGATATATGTGCACCTATGTTTATAGCAGCACAATCTGTGATAGCCAAATCTTGGAAACAACCAAAATGCCCATCACCTGAGGAATGGATGAGAAAGATGTGGTGATTTTATACAATGGAATATTACTCAGCTATAAAGAAAAATAAACTAGAAGCCTTTGTAGGTAGGTGGATGCAACCTGAAGCTATACTCATAAGTGAAATAAACCAGACACATATGTATAAATATTGTATTGTCTCCCTAGTGTAAGAACTCAAAAGAAGAAATAAAAATTGAAAGGTATAACACAGTTAAACAGAAAAAGAGAACTTAAGGATTAAACAATGAAGAATGAGAAAGGAAAAAGGTCAGGAAATATGGTAAAGACAAAACCATACATTTATATAAACAAGATGGTTAAAGCAATGGTCCTAAAGATTTTCATCAAGTTTTTGAAAATAGCAGTTAATGGGTAGAATTCTTACCCTGACTAATTCTAAATGCTGGTATCTATAAACTAAGCAACTACATTGCAGACAGCAACGTATAATACTAAAACCATGCTTAAGATACCTATCATTTTGGTCTTCTAAATGCATACTGCTTCTTATGTCATATCAATTGTTGCTACACTCTCTTTAATGTAAATGTCTGTTTAAAAAAAGGTAATAAAAGTTAATGAGAGACAAGAAAAACAAAATGTAGCAGGATTATACTGCTACAATGTTGTGTATGGTTTGATTTCTAAATTTCTGTGTAAAATATATATAATTGTTTTCAAGCATTGTATAGGGATTTAAATTTTATTTTTTTTAAAAAGTTGAGAACAGTTTTTTTTAAGACTCAGAATTTTATTTTTTATTTTTTTTATTTTTTGGCGGAACCGGGGATTGAACTCAGACCCTTGCGCTTGCCAGGGAAGCGCTTATTCTACTGAGCCATCTCCCTGGCCCCAGGGATTTAAATTTTTGGAATATTCATGGTTGTTGGAAAACAGCAGTTTCCATTTTATGTCTAAGGACATAAAATGTCTATGTGATATTCAGACAGATAGTGATGTTAAGCTTAACTGCTTCTGTTATAGGATAATAATATCATTAAGCTTCTCTTCTGGATGTTTAACAACTAAAGTTTTCAGACTAAGAATTAGATATATAGATGGGCTAAAAGATAGCCAATATTTTTGCCCTCGCCCTTTAGGGTCAATGAGGACTCAGGACATAAGAGAACCTCAGGGGCTGGAGAGATAGTTCAGTAGAATAAGCACTTGCCTGGCAAGCACAGGGTCCTAAGTTCAATCCCCAGTACCACAAAAAAAGAAAAAAAAGATAACCTCTGCTGTGACATCCTGTAACTAAGTGGTGTCCCAAATTTTCTGATCAAGGAGATTTTGGAGCCGCAGAGGAAAGTAATCAACAATGTATAGTGTGCCTGAGGAGAGTCACCTGGAGAGAAAAAAATTCTCTCAGGCTTGACCAACCAAAAGCAAATTGGTCAAGCAGTGGCTCTGACTCATCCAGGTGGCTGACACTAACAAAAGATTCACAAGATGCTGTACGTGGTACCAGGGTAAATCATGAGGGGATTTGACTGACCTTATCAGATAGCAAAAGTTACCATTTTAGTAATATAGGTCTTGCTTTAACTTGGTCTTAACCATCCAGCAGAAAAGTGTAACCATGAGGTAGAAAAGCAAAGCTAAATTAATATGCTGAGCTGTGAAAGGCTCAAGTTGACAACATTGGACAATTGCCTATTGTGCTGATAACTCACTGCCATTATGGACTATTGGACTATATTGGGTTATTTTGCTGAATTCAAGTACCTACAATCTTTGGACTAGCATCAAGCATGAAAAGGTCCTTTAAAGACTTCTCCAAATAAATCTTCTCCAACAGCAATGGAACGCCCATTTCTAACAAAACAAAACAAAAAAGGGGAATAGAAATAGAACCATTTCATTGTGAAATATATATACATATATATACACACACATATGAAATACACATGTGTATATATATGTATATACAAGATAGGATAGATATACAGCTACTTTCTCTTACTTCAGTGAGAAAAAAGGTTTGTACTAATATTGTTTAGGCAAGATATGTCCACAACTTGTCCTCTGAATAACTACTACAAAGACAATAATATTCAATGTGTTAATCATTGTAACTGTCCTACTAACCTGTTTTGAAACTGTTTCATTGCTATTTTATTTTTTTACTTCATTAAAATGAATAAAAAATACAAAATTTTTAAAAACTAAAATAAAATCTGTAGAAGTATGGCTAGGTGAATGTGGAAAAGTGATGTTTCTTTCTACTTTTAATTCTTCAAGTCATGCTTTGGCATTATAAATGAATAAACATTGTAGTGGTTATATAAGAAAATTCATAAGTGAATTCTAAGAAATTGATAAATGCTAAAATTAGCCTAAAAGGGGGTAGTTAATTTAAACCTATATTATGACATTCAACTATTTTTATTTTTTGAGATAGTTTTCATTATGTAGTCCCGGCTGGGTTTGAACTCACTAAGTAGCCCAGGCTGGCCTCAAAGAGATCATCCTGCCTCAGCTCCTAAGTGCTAGGATTACAAGTATGCACCTTCACACCAGCCCAGCATTGCTTTCTAAGCCCTGTAGAATTATATTTAATGTTCCAGCACTGTTTTCCAAGCCCTATAAAATTATCTTTATTTCAAAAATATAAGAAAGCCAAAAATTAATTATTTCTTTGCTCTTAGGTGGCCCTATTCATCACTTTAAAGGTGAGCTTATTCTTCTTGCATGGAAATAAACTGAGGGCCTCATCTTTTAGTCAAGAACTCTACCCGTGTTATCACATCACCTGCAGTGCTGTATTTCTCCACCCTCACTGCCTCAGCACATACTTGGGATTGAACCCAGGGTCTTATTACTGACTTACATCCCCAACCTCTTTATTTTGAGACAAGATCTCACTAATTCACTTAGGCAGGGCTCAAACTACCAATCCTCTTGCCTCAAGAGCTTTCTAGAGTGCTGTAATTATAGGCATGGGCCACTGGGCCAGCTAAAGATAGGCTGGTTTCTGGCCATAAAAACATAACTGTATCACCTCAAGCAAGCCTTTTTTTTTTTTCAAAGTTCATTGATAAATAGATAGCAATGAGACAGTTTCAAATCAAATCGGAAGTACAGTTTCAACAAATAATACACTGCATATATTCCTCTTA
>NW_004524784.1:3731189-3733552 GCF_000260255.1 Octodon degus | reverse complement strand
TGAAAAGAAAAAAAAGAATTAACAACTGGGATCTCCTCATAATTTTATTTGCATTTTCATAATCTATATTGTTTTTGAATATTTCTATGTGTTTATTAACTATATAGATTCATAATATCTATTCAACTACTTTACCCATTTTTAAATTTGGCTTTAAAAATCATCGAACATTAAAAGCTTTTCTTATATATTCTAAAAAAAAAATTTATAGTCTAGGTTTCTTTTTCTTTTTTTTCTTTGTCTTTTGTAGATAGGGCCTCACTATATAATGCAGACTAGACTAGAATTTGAAGCAATTCTCCTGCCTCAGTCTCCTGAATGCTGGGATTATAGGAGTGCACCACCATACCTAGATAACATTGTTTTAAAAAACCAGTTGTAACAGAGAAATAAATATTTTACTATTCAAACTCTACTGGTATTCATTCTATGCTTCAACCCAGTGCCAGTCTCTGTCTTCAATAAATTCAATTGGATGGAGAAAGCCAGACAGTACAAGGCTATTGGTAGTCAAATGAAATTCTCTAAAAGAGAATACTGTCTAATAGTAAATATGCCAGTTTACCTCATCAGTCTTCCACATCAGCACATTTAATTGGCTTCTGGTTTGGTTGCTTACTATTTTAATGTATAAAGAACCTCTTTTGCATTCAGATTACACATTTAGCTATTGTTATTTATCTAATGACCCAAAACTCAACAGCTGAAAAATCATCACTTTTTATCTCAGTTTCTGTGGATCATGAATCCAACAGCAGTTTATCTGGTAGTTTTGCCTCAGTCTCTCATGAAGTCCCTCCCATCAGGCTCTCAGGCTACCGGAGAGCCTCAATTTCTAACTGGCTTTGGGACCTCAATGATGCCTAAGTGTCTTCAAGACATGGCAGTTGGTGTCTCCTACAGCAAGTGACCAGAGAAGGAGGGAAAGAGAGCGAGCACTGTGCATGTTCTCCCTATCCTCCCAAGACAGAGCAGGTGATACTGAGAATCAAACTCAGGGCTGAGAATCAAGCATACTAGGCAAATCCTGCACCTCATCTTTCTCATTGCTTTCTAAGAAATATCCACAAAGCATAGACACAGTATTTCAAAGTCAGTGCTAGCCAAGAGGAATGTGAGTCACACAATGAGGTTAAATTTTTGAAGTAACCACATTTAAAAGATAAAAGTATGCTTGTCTATTCAATGGAGCAGTTAATATTTAAATATCTCTCTCCTTTTTAATTTTTTATAACTTTTTTTTACCAATTTTGCATGCTTATATCTGGCAATCTGGACAACTAATTTGAAGACAATATGCAATATCACAACCATCGCTGAATTCCTATTATTTTGTTTAGCAAAATTATGTATTGTTTCTATTTTTTGACTATTTTTTATTCTCTTACAAAATAGAAAAAATAAAAATAGGTGAAACTGGGCCAGCAAGATAGCCCAGCAGACTAAGCACCTGTTTAGGTAAGTGCAGGGACCAGGGTTCGATCCCGGGCACCACATGCTGCACCACCTCCATGTGCACTGAGCCAGCCACCAAGTCTGGGTGTGGTGGCACACACCTGTAATCCCAGTGCTAGGGAGGCTGAAAGCAGGAGGATCATTATGAGTCTGAGCTGCATAGTGACACCCGTACCAAATACATTTTTTAAAAAGGTGAAATTAATTTTAGCATAGCTTAATGCAATACATCTAAAATATAATTTCAAGGGGCTTGCCTAATAGTTCAGCAGATTAAAGTGCCTATTTAGGCAGAGCACAGTGGCAGGAGTACAACATGGCCTGCTGTGCTGGCCACGCCCCCAGGGCAAGCTGAGACAGCAATTAAGACTGAGCATAGTGGCACGTGCCTGTAATCCCAGCACTTGGGAGGCTGAAAACAAGAGAATCACTACAAGTCCAATCTATGCAGTAAGACCTTGTAGACCCTGTAAACCCTGTCCTAAATACAGAAAAAAAAAATTTAAATAAACAAAATATTATTTCAACATGTAATTGAAAACTTTAAAATTCAAACTATTTGAATCCACTCTACTCTAATGGGATGAGTTTGGAAAGGTTTAGAGATGCTGGTTATGGCTTCACATATATGAATTGAATTATTTTACATTTTTTTCTTTATTCTAAATCTTGGATTCCAGCTTGTGTTTTGCATTTGAAGATTGTATCAAAGCTACTAAATTTTCATCAGAAATGCTCAATCTAGGATGCAGTGGTACAAGTCTGTAATCCCAGCTACCCAGGAAGACAAGGCAAAGCTTTCAAAGGAGTTTATTTTTGTCCTTTAACAAGGTTCAGTGGGGCCGGGTAGATGGCTCAGTAGAATAAGCGCTTCCCTGGCAAGAGCAAGGGTCTGAATTCAATCCCCT
>NW_004524784.1:3728905-3730724 GCF_000260255.1 Octodon degus | reverse complement strand
GGGCTTTAACAACCATCATCTGCAAACCTTTCCAAACTTATCCTATGAACCACTTCCAAAGGCTTGGAGAGTATTTTTTTGGTGTTTTCACCTCAAAAAAAAAAACACCTAAAAAAAAAAAAAAAAAAAAAAAAGTTAATTACTGCTTCCTAAGCCATTCTACACTCTATTCAAGCTATTGATATGTGCACAAACCATGTGATCAGGTATTGATATTAACAGTCTGATTCCCAGTACCAAAATCTGCCTTAGTCAATTTCCCATTGCTAGATACAATATTCAACACTCACAACTTACATGAGCTTATATTGGCTTATGATTTTAGAAGTCTTAGAACTTACACCTATGGGCTCCAAGGCAGAAATGGCATTCAGAAGGCTCTAGGCAGAAGAAAGCTGCTCACATCACAGTAAGACATGAGGTCTAAGATCCCAAGCTCTTACCTAGACTTTTATCATAAGACTTGGACTTTTAAAAGAAGCAGAGACCAAAGAGAGAGGCCAGAGAAGGAACTACAACTTTCCTGGTCAGGCTCCCAGTGAACAGTCCCCTCTGACCAGGACTCATTTTTGAAGAGTGTGTTAGTTTTGAGTATAGCACCACAGTCCAATCACCTTCCAAAAGGCCTGCTTCTAAGCACATGAGGCCCCTGGGAGACAGTGTAGATCTACACCATCATAATAATTTTTAATACAGTACTACTGCAAACTCCTGCCCAATGTTTTCCAAACTGGATGACCTTCATGCTTATTTGTATCAATTCTTCTATATTAAATTTTAAAGTCCTAGAGGAAGATATTAGTGAATTTATTTTACTTTATACACACAGATAAGTGCCTTGCATACTTATTGAAGATTACTACCACTGATGACTAGCTTCATATGAGTGACTTAGGAATCTGAGGTGAAATGATTATACTTTGTTGTTTCATATTCTAAAATAGTTTTAAAGTGTAAAATAAATTCAGAAGCATTTACTAACCAACATTCCTAACTAAAAAGTGCAAAACTAAAAATATAGAAGAATCACAATGTATTTTTACTAACATACAAACTGATCCTAGCAAAGTATAAATTGGATAACCAAATTAAAAAGGTTATATACAAAAGTATTTGTGAAAATAAGTGTTACAATCAGATAAATGTGACACATATTATGTACAATCCCATATCTCATTTACCTCTATGTTTATGTGTTTTATGACCCCTGTAAGATAGATTTTTTTTTAAAAAAAGATGTTCAGGGGCCAAGGAGATAGCTCAGTAGAATAAGCACTTGCTTGGCAAGCACAAGGGCCTGAGTTCAATCTCTGGTTCCATAAAAAAAAAAAAAAAAAAAAAAAGTTCAGAAATCAACATTTTTACTTACATGCACCAGTAAAGATATTAAAAATTATTTTCCTCTTGAGGCAGAATTGTGTTACTTAGTTTAAACTGTTCTTGAACAAGAGGTCCTCTTGCCTCAGCCTCCCAAGTAGTTGGCACTATAGTCATACGCCATCATGAACTTTTAATTAATAGATTTTATTTCCCTTTTTACTATCAATTCTTACTGTAAGACATAAGGTCAGAAGTCCCTAGATCTTATCTAGACTTTTATCACTAATATTTGTGCTTTTAAAAATCAATAATTTGGGGGCCAGGGAGATGGCTCAGTAGAATAAGCGCTTCCCTGGCAAGCGCAAGAGCCTGAGTTCAATCCCCGGTTCTGGGGGAAAAAAAAATCAATAATTTTAGGGGCCAGGGAGATGGCTCAGTGGAATAAGTGCTTCCCTAGCAAGTGCAAGGGTCTGAGTTCAATCCCCAGTTCCGCAATAAA
>NW_004524784.1:3724074-3726980 GCF_000260255.1 Octodon degus | reverse complement strand
TAGGAAATTATTAATAAATAAATTAGGTTATTTGGAAGTAAATCCTCTATTTTTGCTGATTTGCATGTGAATAATGAGCTTCTTCTATGCTTTACTAGGTAACAGTTCCCTGTCCTTCTGAGAAATCTAAGCTATAATCTCCCTGGAATCCTCTGGGTCCCAGGCCCCTAACTACTGTTAAATAAACTACAGTGGAACTTCTGTGTGAGAACAAGATTATAGCAAGAAATTGGAATGGGATTCCTAAGTCATATCCTATTTATTAACTATAATAATTTCAACTAGACTCAACAAAAGCACAGGGTGAAAAGGTTATCGCTGGCCACCTGCCTGACAGTTTACCTGTATTGTTGTCCTTCAAAGATCTTTTACATCACTCTGAAATCCCTCTGACATCTCAAACATTTAATGAATTCTCACATACACTTTCCTGAGATAACCAGTTTGTGATTTAAAATACTGCCTTAGTTTTTTATTCAACACGTACTAAACAATAGTCTTAAGGTAAACATGTTTGGGAAAGCAAACCCTAGATATTAAAGAAAGAATTTTAATATATAAATTCTGAATCATTCTAAGCACAATAGTTTTCTTTCTAAATCTGTTTTCCTATAATTTTATTTCTATTTTGTCTCCAGTAATGCTGCTACTTTAAGAATCAAATTAAACAAAATTGTAGGAGACTCTATCTTTGTTTCTGTTCTTCCTCAATATTTTTTCAGAAATCATTTAGTAAAGCTGTATGGAATATGAGTTAACATGGGCTTGAGAGTCAGATAAATTTAGACCCAAATTCTTGTCTAAATCACATAACTACAGGCATTTTCTCCAAGTTACACTTTTTTTCTTTATTTAAAAGGCAGAGTAGTATCTAACCAAAAGCAGCTGTACTCTGAGATAATGTATCTGAAGCACAGGGTACAGAGACAGATATATACTTATTGCTTGATACATAATAGAGATAGATAGATAGATAGATAGATAGATAGATAGATAGATAGATATGGAAGTGAAGGAATACATCCTTACCTCTCCCACCATAGTGACCATAGTAATACAAACATACATTTCTTTGTATTTTATGCCAAAATAAAACATTTTACATAATTGTAAAATATAGTTTTATTATTTTTCTGTAATTACTTCCATATGATCATGTAGGGATCATAATTACCTTTTGCGTTGTCACATGAGATTTCATTAAGTAGATTACAGTTTAACCACTAAATACTTTTCTAAGTATTTGAGGAATTTTGCTGTTAACATATAATGGTACAACAGCATTTTCATGAATATAGCTTTTTCATTAAGTGAGATTCTTTCCTTAACATGAATTTCCAAAGCAGGCAGGTAAAGCATGAGCCCTTTCAGCACTTAATTTTGTCAAACTGCTTTCAGTTCATGTGATTTGTAGTTCCTCCTCCAATGTCATAAACTTTATTTTTATTTTTTTACTGAAATGAGTCTCGCTGGCTTGTTTTGTTTTGTTTTCTATTTTAAAGGTTTTTTGAGACAGGGTCTCATTCGGTAATTCACACCAGCTTTGAGCTCCCTGTGGAGCCCTGGCTGGCCTTGAAGTCACAGTGATCCACCTGACTCAGCCTCATGAATGTTGGAATTAAGGGCATGCATCATCACATCCAGTTAAGCGTCTTGCTGTGTTGCCCATGCTGGCCTCAAACTCCTCATCCTTCTGCTTTAGTGTCTTTCAGACTCCCAAGTAACAGAGCTTATAAGTACACTGCCACCATGCCTGGTTAAATGTCATAAACATTGTACTGTCCTCGTCAAGATCTAATATTCATACTATTATCTTCCATTTACAAAGCACTTACCATATACCAAGCACTAGTTGAAGGGATATATATATATAACTCTGGAGTAACTACCATTAGTTAGTTACCACCTTTTGCAGATGAAGAAGCTAAGGTTCAGAAAATTTAAAAGCCATGTCCGAGGTCTCACAGCAGCCAAGTGATAGTACTTGGAATCAAATTCAGATGCTGTATACTGCCACAGTGCTCTTAAACACTTGGCTATAATGCTGCCTTCCTCCCTCACACTGTAATAGCAGATGGAAAAGTATTTTTATGAATGTTTCAAACTGCAGTTTGTTGATTGTTACTAAGGCTTATTACTTTTACATGAGTTTGCTTTTTAAAAAATTCCATTTTCTTCCTGTTATTTTTCACAAGAAACTTCTATAAAGCAGTGAGGTAATTCTCTTCTGTGTATATTTCTCATTATTTAGATGTATCAGCACAGCTTTTTCCCAAGACACTCTGGTCTCACCTTGATGATTTCACTGAGACCCCAAGTCTTCAGAGAAGGGGCTTCTCCTCCTCCTCCCAGCCCAATAGGAGTGGAAAACACATTTTCTACAGTTATGTCCATGTCTTCACTCATTCCTGTGCTGTGGCTCTTTACCTTCTTGGAATGCTCTGTCATGAGTGAAAGCACAGACCCAGTGACCCCTTTGAGGATTGCAGGCCACAATCATCTTTGTAATGGAACAAAGTTATCAAGGTTTGAAGCTCAATCCCACTGTCCCATGTGCTGCTGTATGCTTTTTCTCCCTCTCTTTAAATTTCCCTGCTGGCACACTTTGTGAGGACCAATGGAAAGGAACCTGAGTTGTTGGAACATATTCCCTACAAATTGCCATTCAGTACCTAATTGGCAGCTTAAGCATTCTAGGTCCTATGTAAAAATAAAATCATCCTGAGTTGTAAGGGTGCCTTTCTTAGTTGAACAGGTATGTGGTGTCTTCTTACCTCAGAAATAGCTGGAGCAGATTTTCACTGTACCTAGTAATTGTGTCTAGTCTTTACTCTTCAGTGTTTTTCTTGCTGAAAAGATATTGTGCAGTTGTATACCCAAATATTCAAATATTTATAATATATTTA
>NW_004524784.1:3721282-3723316 GCF_000260255.1 Octodon degus | reverse complement strand
AGCAATGAGATAGTTTCAAAACTGATTAGTAGGACAGTTTCAATAATTAATACATTGCATATTGTTGTCTTAGTGGTTATTCATTGTACAAGATGCAGACATGATATCCTGTCCACAAACACTATTAGAACAAATCTTTCTATTCATTGAATTAAGAGAAAGTATCTGCATATCTATCCTATTTTGAATATACAGATACAGAATGGTCATTCATTTGTATCCCCTTTTATTGTTTAGTTTTGTCAGAGAAGGGTATTTCATTATCATTTAAATATTGTAGGTGCATGGATTCAGCAAAAAATCCAATATAGTCCAGTAGTCCATAATAGTAGTGGGTTTTCCATAGGACTGGCAATGTCAGAAGTTGTTCACTTGAGCATTTTACAGCTCAGCATATTAATATGGCTTTACTTTTTATGCTTCGCTTTTATACTTTTCTGCAGGATGGTTAAGACCAAGATAAAGCAAGACCTATATAACAAGAAATGTAACTTTTGTACCTGACAAGGTCAGTCAAACCCCCTCAGGATTTAACCTGAAACCCTGTACCGCAGTTTGCAGATCCTTTGTCAATGTCAGTCATATGGATGAGTCAAGGCCATTGCTTGACCAATTTGCTTGCTGTGAAAGCCTGAGAGAATGTTTTCTCTCCATGTGACTCTCCTTAGGCACACTTTACATCATTGATCAGTTTCTTCTGTGGCCCCATAATCTCCTTGATCAGAAAATTTGGGACACAACTGAGTTACATGATGTTACAGTACAGGTTCTCCTATATTCTGAGTCTTCACGGACCTTGAAAGGATAGAACCAAAATTTTGGCTGTCCTTGCAGCCCTTCTTTTTCTCTAATTTTTGATCTGCAAACTTAGGTTGTTAACCCACCAGAAGAGAAGCTTATATTATTACCCTACAACACAAGCAGTTGAGCTTAACCTCACTATCTGTCTGAATATCAAACATCTTAGAGCTAACATGGAACAGGTATTTTCCATCAAGTATTAATATGTTAAACTTTAAAAAAATATGTAAAAATGTATTTTAGTACAGGGGATATAGGGTCTCATTACACAGATCAAACTCATAGTGATCCTCCTGTTTGCAGCCTCTCAAGCATTGGGATCATAGTCACATGCCACCACACCCAGTCTCAGTTGCCATCTCAATATGCCCTGGGTGCGGGGCCAGCACATCACGCCAGGAATTGAACCCCAGCCCTGTGTCTGCCTAAGCAGGCGTTTTAGTCTACTGAGCTATCTACCCAGCCCTTATTTTGTCTTTTTTGAAAATAAGATCTCACTATGCAGTTCAGGCTCTCCTTGAGTCACTTTGTAGCCCAGGCTGGTCTCGAACTTGCAACAATCCTCCTGCCTCAGCCTCCCAAGTACTGAGATTACAGGAGTGTGAGTTTACTAAATTTAAAAACTGGATTTACCTAATAAGTTTTTCAACATGCTCCCTTACCTGCATTATGTCTTCAAATACATCCAAGTGCTCAGGGCACTTTCTCCTTGACTCCAGGGTCAAAGTCTTCCAAGCTATCCGTGCTCCACAGTCAACTATGGCCTGAACTCACTGGGCAGAATGTTTACCAACTGCTCTCAGCACACAGCACCACTGCCACGGTGAGAGAGACCAAACCCAAGACGAATTTACACTCACATGCACAACATCTAAAACAGAACAAAAGGAACATTAAAATGGCATTAATATAAAGTTGAATTGTTTTTGAAAAGATGAAAAATATCTTGCAAAATCATTTTGATCATTTTATGATATCCCATTGCTTGTGTTCAATAATTAAATTGAAAACTAGGTGAGTTTTAAATTACATTTCAAATGTTTTACTCTGAAGTATGCCTTTAAAATTTCTACAGAATAAAAGACAAATGGGGCTGGGGAGATGGCTCAGTAGAATAAGCGCTTCCCTGGCAAGCACAAGGGCCTGAGTTCAATCCCCGGTTCCACAAAAAAAGAATAAAAGACAAATATTGTACTTTTCACAAATTCATAAAGTAATGAGACTTTTATATAT
>NW_004524784.1:3685496-3720615 GCF_000260255.1 Octodon degus | reverse complement strand
TGAAAGCCTTCTACTCTTAGGCTAAAATAATATATCATAATATAATAAAATATATAATAAAATAGGAATGGAAAAAACAAAGATTTTAACACATATCTACTAACCTTGAACTATACTGCTAATATAAGAAATATGTTATAGTAGCACTAATTTTTTCATGTGATGTGTTTTCTTTAGTTTCCTGAATTATGGCAGTAATCCAATTTCTACTAATTTATTGTAAAACAATTTAGAGTAACATTTTCAAGTAGCTTTCCATAGATTGTTCTCATATAATTGTATAAAAATGATAATGCATTTGTCAATTTGTGAAGCTAATTTGACCTTTTGTTCTATAGAATTGTCAACTTTACACTTTATAGGTTTTAATGGCCACTACAGTGCCTGTAATTCATACTTTCTAATTCTCTTTCTCTCTTTACTTCCTCCAAATTTCTAATGTTCCTCTCTGCTATTCATCATCCAAAGAACTACCTTTTAAAAGAGAAAAAAAGCAAAACCATGGGACTTTGTACCTCATAAAAAAGACAATAAACCTCCCACAAGAAATGACTTATGGACTGGTAGGTGAAAGAGCCAAAAGCTTGTGAGTCATGCTTTGTATTCTCACTGCCTCCTCACTTTCCGCCTAGTGTGTTTTGTTTCTGTACAACTAATAAATGCATGTTCAAAGCTTTTATGTGGGGCACAGATACAGACTCTGCTCTCAAAGGGAAGAGACTAGGGTCCAGGAAGAAGAATGTCTAACAGCATTTTATAAAGAAAAAATATCCACAACAAAAATCACATTTTTGGGATTCCTTGTGAAGGCATTAGTAACTCTCCAATATATAAAGAAATAAAATTTTATACAATTAGGATTTATTTAATTCTGGTAAAATACATATATCATAACAATTTACTGTTTTAGACAGTACAATTTAACTGTCTAAAATACAATTTAATACATTTAAATACATATATATATATATTTATTGTCAATTTATTATCACTATTATCTGGTTCTGGTATATTTTCATCACACTCCCAAGAAATGCCTGGTATATTAAGTGGTCTTTCTTACCCTGCTTCTTCTCCTAACTCCTGGAAATCACAAATATACTTCTGTCTCTATGACTTTCCATATTATACCAATTTTATCTAAATAGTATTTTAGAATATGTAACCTTTTAAGTCTTTAACTTGGCATACTGTTTTTTGAGTCATCCATGTTGTAGCATTTATCAGCATATTACTCTTTGTTATGGTTTGTGTTTAGATATCCCCCCAAAGCATAATGCAGTCATGAAGGTGGCTGAATCTAGAATTTTTGATTCATTGCCCACTGCTGGGATTATGGATGTGAGTGATACAACCATCCTAGGATGGCTGGTCTACATACAATACAAGAGACATGAAGAGTCCTCTCTCTGCTCCTCCCTTCTTGCTCTTGCTGCTTTTCCTGTTTGTGTGTGTGTGTGTGTGTGTGTGTGTGTGTGTGTGTGTGTGTGTGTGGTACTGGGGATGGAACTCCAGACCTTGCACTTGCCAAGCAGGTGTTTATGCTACTGAGCATCTTCCCAGTCCCACTTTACATTCTGAATTACTATTTCTTTACAGTGACTACTAAAAAGTGACTAGGTAACTAACTATAACACCTTCTTTGAAAGCCTTCTACTCTTAGGCTAAAATAATATATCATAATAATATAATAAAATATATAATAAGATAATAGGAATAAAAAAACAAAGATTTTAACACATATCTAAAAAAAATTATTGCTCCTGTGCCATGTGCCACTCTGCTTTGCAGCCAGCTAATTATGGACTGAAAGCCCCACAAACTGTAAGCTAAATAAACCTTTCCTTCCTTAATTTTGAGCATCAGGTATTTTGCCTCAGCAATGAAAGAAAAGTAACCATGAAAGAATTTGGTATCAGAGAAGTGGAGTCATTGCTATGGCTATACCTGATCGCATGGTTCAAGAACCTTTGGGAATGGCTTGTAGGGAGAGTGCAAAGTTCAGAGATCACCTGAAAGAGTAGAGCTGGAACACGTTAGACTGTTCTGTGTAAGAGATTCTGGTCAGAGCTCAGAAGATCAGAACCTTTTTAGAAATTCTGCCAGTAAAGACCAGGTTCAGGGAGTTTCTCCTGGGAATGATTGCATTGGCTGTTGGACTCCAGATGATGTGCATTATGGATTGGCAGAAAGTTTGTCTGCATTTTTCTCAAGTTGAGAGACACTGCCTGAGATTGAGATAAAGGGCAGCAGATTAATTCATCTTGAAAAAAAAATTTTCAAGGCAGTTTAATGTTGAGGGGTGGTACGGCTTTGGGCTATTGTTGGGGACTTTTAGACAACTTTGTGTTGGGAATCAAGAGCAAAGAACCCAGCAGAATGATTTAAAATGTGAGTATGTCCAGAAAAGAAGCTCCAGCAAAGCTACAAAGATAGAGTTGATGAGATCTCCATTGATGAGAAGTAAAAGAACAGAAAAGATGTCTGAGGGTATCACAAGAAGCAAGTCTTCACCCTTTGCAGTCTCAAAACTGCAAAGGTGAAAGAAAGACTGCTTTGAGAAGCTGCAGAGCATCATGTTCCACAATGGTGGTGGCTGCTACTATGTGCCAGAATAGCAGTGGCACAGATTAGTTTGTCCCTCAGTATTGTATTCAGAGTGCTCAGTAATCCAGGCACTTGAGCCCTACAGTCAAGGGGAAAGAAGACTGACTACTGCTCCAGCTTGCAGCAGATCTTAGCAGCATCCACATGGCACTGGTTTTAGATACATGAAGAATTCAAGACTTATGGGGTTAAGAAGGCTTCCACCAAGATTTCAGAAAGGCCTGGGAGGTCAGGCAGTGTGCCCCTGAGAGGGCAATATGTGAGTCTGTGAATGAGAAATCAAAGGTGCACTGGAGACTCCAGAAAGCTGGAGAAGCCAAGAACAGATATTATCTAAAGAAAGATGCAAGAAGGGAGCAAAGCAGGCCTGAGAGAAAAGCCACAGGAGCTACATCCACCAGAAGTGCCACAGGGGCAGTGCCACACAAGGACTTTGGAGCTCACAATTTATCAGCTTACTTTGGATGCTCCACATCAAACTATAGGACTTAATCTTTGTTCTACTAGATGTTGGACTTGCTTTAGTTCCACTACTTTGTATCCCTGTTAGTAATTTTTGGAATGGAAATGTTTATCTTGTTCCACTCACAAGTGTTTCAACTTCTCATTTGTACAGGGGCTTACAGCTAGGAGTTTGACTTAGATCTTAAAGATAGGATTTAGACTTTTCAGCAATGCTGAAACTGTTAGCACTTTGGTAACCCTTAGAGGTGGACTAAAATGCCTTTTGCATAAAAGGATGTACAAGAATCTTTGGGGGGCCAGGGGTGGAATGTTGTAGTTTGTGCCTAGATGTCCCCCCAAAGCCTCATGCAGTCATGGGGGTGGCTGAATCTAGAGTGATTCATTGTCTAGTGCTGGGATTATGGGTGTGGGTGCTATAGCCACCCTAGGGTAGCTAGGGGAATAGTCAATATAAAGGGGAAAGTCTTCTTTCTCTACTCCTCCTTTTTAGCTCCTGCTCTTTCTTTTACTACCATGAACTGTTACTCCTCTGCCATTTGCCCTCAGCCATGGAGCCAGCTGACTATGGACTGAAACCTCAACAAACTGAGCTAAATAAAGCTTTCCTTAATTTTGCACACTGGTTATTTTGACTCAGCTATGAGAGAAAAGTAACCAAGTTATTCTTTTGAATGACTGTAATAGTTTGTGTACAGATATACATTTGATTCACTCCTCTGGTGATGCACTTATTTCCACCTTTTGATTAATGTGACTAATGCTGCTCTGAATATTTGTACAAAAGTTGTTTTGGTGTATTTTTTTTAAACAGGACTGAGGTTTGAAATGCAGGACCCATTCATGCTGGGCAACTGCTCTATTACTAAGCTACCTCCCAGCCCTTATTATTTTTTGAGACAGTCTCTTCAAATTACCCATGGTGGCCTTGAGCTTATGATGAGTTTCATACCTCACAAGTACTTAAGATATTATGATAAACTAATTGAGTAGGATCAATACTCCATGACCCTAACTACAGGATCCTTAAATCAAATAATGGCACGATATAAAAATGTAGAATAGTATTATATAGGAAGAGAATTTATTGGAGTACTTTAGACAATGCCTTAAACGATTTTACATGTTTATTTACTTAATAAAAACTGCTTCATCACACTTTGCATTAAACATATTCTCACCTTTTACCCTTGCTTCAAGGCTGTTTCCTGGTATAGTACTAAAGTCCATCTATGTCTAAGACTGTTCAAAGCCAACTATTTGTTTGCCCAGGAGTCCTACAGCTTTAGGAAGTCTTAGCTTCCCTAAGATAGATTCTACAGCTTTCTTTAAAATTCCCGTATACATTATACTAGTTGTAGTGTGACTTTCATACCGGAGAGAGAAAGAAAAGAGCTCTTCAAAAGGACCTTGAACTGGCCTCATGGTGGCCATTCTTTCTTTGAGGGGCACTACAGATATAAAAAATAATAATAATAAAATTCCCGTATAAAAAATTCCATGTATAAAAATACTCACTAAAAACAATTTCCTAAAAGCATTTCAATTACCTCTTTACATTAATAGACAAAATCTGCATATCAGCCCCCAAACAAAATACCCTACAAATATTATTCACAGTTCATAAAAAATTTAAGTTGTATTAATACCCTAAAAGCTTACAACTATGCCCAAACTATCAATTTATTTTCCAAATCTCAAACAATGTAAAAGTTTTTTTCAAAAAAAAATTCTTAAATTCTGCTCTGCTACTGCATAGGAGAGAAAGTTATGGGAGAATGTCTCTCTTTACAACTGTTTCTACTAAGTTGTTGTTGTAATTGGCCAGTCTCCCAAGTGCCAAAGCAGCAGTCTGTTGAATTATTGGGATCATATCGAGAAGAGGCCTCACCAAAGATATTACACCTGAGTTAAGTTTTGAAGAGCAGAAATAGGGGCTAGGGAGATGGCTCAGTAGAATAAGCATGTTGCCTAGCAAGCCCAAGGGTCTGAGTTCAATACCTGGTTCCATAAAAAAAGAGCAGAAATACACAAAATATTTTATTTTTTTGGTGGTACAGGGATCAACTCAGAACCTTGCACTTGCCATACAAGCACTTAGTCCACTGAGCTATCTCCCCGGCCCCAAAATTTCAAATGTAAAAGTAAACATACAATTCAGTGTACATACGTAGATAAGAAAACTAAGGGTAAAAGTCAATAAAAATAGGAAGTATCCACTAAAACCTAGTAAGATAGAGTTCGAGTTTGAACCTTTAATTCAGCAACTAATTAGCTATGTAACTTGACAGGGTTGTAAAGAGGAGTGGAGAGAGAAGAGGTAGCGTATAGTATAAGGCCTAGTGCTGGCCAGCAGAAAAGGGGGCAAGGTAGGCTTTCCCACCAGATCCTATCTTCAAGGCTCATTTTAGGTCTTTTTCTCAGTGAAGTCTTCCATTTGATCTTCTCTCTCATTCCAGTTGAACTTACAGCTTATTTCAGAAATTTTATCAGGATTGCTTTCTTAGCCAAAGGAGCTAACAGGACCTTTTAGCTAGGGACTCAACATTCATAAAAAGCTACATGAATATTATTGCCAAATAAATTCCTTGAGGTAAGGAAATATGTATATTACTAGTGCTCATACATAATATTCATCCTAGAATAGAATATGTAAGCAGTACAACACAACAATAAAAGTAATATATTTGCAAAGCATTTACCATATGCAAGCACTGTTTAAGGGCTTTTTTCTGTATTAATTCACTTATCTCTCATAACCAATCCAAAAAGTAGACATTATTAGTATAACTATTTTTTGGATGAAGAAACTAAGCTGAGAAAGCTAAGTAAATTGTCACACAAAATGGTAAAACAAGGTTAGAATTCAGACAATCTTTATTGATAATCTTCAAATAATATGTACTGGAATTTGAGGATTAGAGAAAGAGACTCCAATAAAACTTACATTTTGGTAAAGTCTGCAAAATGGTCAACTGCTAGTTTTGCTTTATTGATGTTCTTCAGAATACAAGGTTACAAGAAAGGGAATGACAGAATTCAGACTAGAACAAAATACCCCACAGTTTTCTAGACTTAATCTATACCAGTTTATTAAACTCATTATTTGTCTTTAAAAACAAAAACTGGTAATGTATAAAAACAATTATTATCTATGTTCTTTTATCACATTATATCTAGAAACATTTAAAATAGAATTTAAAAAAAATTCACAGTAACAGTTATGATTAGACCAAAATAAGAGAAACAGTGCCACTGGATAACATAAAGGAAACAATGTTTATCACAGACATTTTTGTTTTTATTTATTTGTTTTGCAGTACTGGGGATTGAACTTGCTAGGCAGGCCTTACTCTACTGAGCTACGTCCCTGGCCCCTATCAAAGACACTTTTGATACTATGACTTGTGCTTTTCAGAATTTCTAATTTCATTTAGTCATAATTTTTATGTCTGAGGAGGGTAGATTAGATCTTCCATAAGGCCAGAGTTGCCAAGTGTGAACTCCACACAAGCTAGTTAGCTACAGGTGGGACAGAGCTCCTGCACAATGTTTTTAGAGGGCCGTGGAGATAGCTCAGCAGAATAAGCTCCTGCCTAGCAAGTACAGGGTCCTGAGTTCAATCCCCAGTACCACAAAAATAAATAAATAAATAAATAAATAAATAACCCAAAATGTTTGTAGATCTTGCTTATTTATGTATTTGCGTTTTTGATAACTTTTGATCTCACAACCAAAAGTTTAAAGCACGTAATAAGATATCAGAATAGCTACCAAAAGTTGACACAGGAAACCAAGCAGGGTAGCATACTCCTGTAGTCCCAGCAATCTAGGAGGCTGAGGCAGAAGAACTGCAAATTTGAGCCCAGCCTGAGCAATTTATCCATTTAGCCAGACCTTGTGCCAAAAATAAAAAAATTAAAAAGTTCCAACATTTACAATGAGCAAAACCCTGAAGTATCAGTTTGAAATACCTTTGTTGGAATAATCTTCTTCAGTGAATGACCTTCAGTAAGGCTTAATTGAAAAAAATTCTCAAAAATATTGCCTCAGGCAGATAGCTCAGCAGACTAAAGCATCTGCTTAGGCCAAGTGCAGCAGCTGGGGTTCTGTCCCCGGCATGCTGTGCTGGCCCCACCGTCAGGGTGCGCTGAGAGAGCAACTGAGACTGGATGTGGTGACACATGCCTATAATCCCAGAGCTTGGGAGGCTGAAAATAGGAGAATCCCTAGGACTCTGATCTATGTAGTAAGACTCTGTAGACCCTGTACTAAATATATACCATTCAAATATCTAGTTCTTAATTGCCTCTTAGTGCTTCATGTCCGCAGGTGCCTTTTTTTTTTTTTTTTTTTTTTTTTTTTTTTTTTTTTTGTGGTACCGGGGATTCAACTCAGAACCCTGAGCTTGCCAGGCAAGCACTTATTCTACTGAGCTATCTCCCCAGCCCCCCAGGTGCTTTTCTTTAAAAGGACGTTCTTACCATTTACACAGATTAAGCATAGAGACTGTTATTCTAAATGTAGGTTAGTCCTACAAATATAGATGTACAAGAGGAACTCCATTAATGGTGGAAGGAAGAGGGAAAAAGAGAGCAAAGGGAAAAAAAGAAAACAAAACACCATATATAACATTAAAAAGAAATTTCAGAGGTCAGGGATGTAACAGCAGTCTCTACTCAGTTTGTTCAAGGTCCTAGGTTCAATCCCCAGCACAGCAGGGAAGAAAAAAAAAAAGACTTTTTTTACCTGCCTGTCCATCAGGAATTCACAGTCCACAATGAGTGAATACATAAAAATTTTCAGAGTCCATAAATAACAGCCAATAGCTGTCACAGTATCTACAAAACAAGTCCTTGGCAAGAAGCTAGTATCACTAAAGATTCCAACAAAGGCCCCAAATGTACTATTTAACAGTATATTCAAGGGGCCGGGGAGATGGCTCAGTGGAATAAGTGCTTCCCTGGCAAGCGCAAGGGCCTGAGTTCAATCCCTGGTTCCGAAAAAAAAAACAACAACAAAAAAAAAAAAACAGTATATTCAATAGTAGAAATAAGAATCAAGGGGCCACTAGCCTTCTAAGGTCAATTAAGACTCAGGACATATGAGAACTTGTACTGCAACCTCATGTACCTCGGTAGTGTCCCAAATTTTCTGATCAAGAAGATTATGGGGCCAAAGAGGAAAGTGATCAATGACATAGAGTGGGCCTAAGGAGAGTCACATGGGGAGAAGATACTCTCTCAGGCTTTCACAGAGAGCACATTGGCCAAGCATTGGCCGTGACTCATCCACATGGCTGCACTGATAAAGGTTCTACAATCTGAGGTACAGGATCTCAGGACAAATCCTGAGGGCATTCCACTGACCTTCTCAGACCAAAAAGCTACAACTCTTGTTGCATAGGTCCTGCTTTACCTTGGTTCTTAACCATCCAGCAGAAAAGTATGAAGATGAAATTATAAGAAATAAAGCCATGCTGTTAAGTTGAGCTGTGGGGGACTCAGGTCAATAATTTCTGACATTGCCAGTTAAACAGAAGACCCAATGCTATTATGGGCTACTGGACTCTTTTAGAATATTTTGCTGAGTTTACACACCTATAATATTCAATAACGGAACTTAGAAAAAATGGGGTATACAGATGAATGTCCATTTTGTATCTGTGTATTCAAAGTGGTTGGGATAGATATATAGTTACATTCTGTTAATGAATAGAATGATTTGTTCTAATGGTGTCTGTAAATAGGATCACAAGTCCGCATCTTGTACAGCAATTAACCACTAAGAAGAATATATGCAGTGTATTATTTGTTGAAAAATAAAAATAAATAAATAAATAAAGAAAGAAAGAAAGAAAGAATCAAGGGGCCAGGGAGATGGCTCAGTGGAATAAGTCTTCCTTGGCAAGTGCAAGGGCCTGAGTTCAATCCTTGGTTCTGCCAAAAAAAAAAAAAAAAAAAAGAAATAAGAATCAAGGACTGGCACAATGGCCCAGTGGAAGAGTACTTACCTAGCAGGTATGAAGACCTGGTGCCACCACAATCAAGCAATCAATAAATAAAGACTTATATATCATACTATTAACACCTATAACCAATTTGGTCTATTCTATAAAAACTAATATGAAGTGAAAATATGTACAATATCCTTTAGAACAGCAGGTTTTTCTGGGGATTTTTGGTGGTACTGGAGATTGATAGCTTGTGCATGCAATACAAGCAATCTGCCACCTGGCTACATCCCTGCCCAAAACAGCAGTTCTGTAAAAGAATCATAGTTCATATACATAGTGAGATATGTCTTAAGTATATTATGAATGCTACTAGGAACTCTTCCTTATAATAGCATATGGAAGTACTAAATAACATGAAATTTTTCACCTTATTCCATAAAAATGCAATTTAAAATCATATACATATATATATAGCTTTGTTTCGTTTGAGACAGGGTCTCTCTAAATAGTTCAGATTGACCTTGAGCTCACTTATGTAGCCAAACCTGGCCTTGAACTCATGCCACGTTGTTCAGCTACCATATATTATTTTCTTAAATCCTGAAGCCATTCAATTGCCTAAATTAGCAAAATACCTTTATATAGATGCATAAAGTATTATGCAAACTTTATTCTTAACTCTTCAGAACATGCACATAAGTATTGACCATGTTTTTACTATAGTTTTTTGTAAAATATTATAGACTTCACTCCCAGTTATATAAACAACGGGTTGAGAAGAAGTGTATTTTATGTAGCTAGCCAGTTTAAAAAGAATTTTCTTGGAATTTTTATTAGCTTACTTCAGAAGACCTCCTGACAGACTTAAGAGTGGTCTGTATTCCACTATGCCACAAAATGTTTTCTTATATTTTATAACTAACCAACTACCTCCAATTGCTGACATTTTATAATTGGTACAAGTAACAATGTATTATCTTTACTACTGCAGTCATGTGTTGTTGATTATTCAGAAAGAAAGTACCAAAATTCATTTTTAAATAGCTACAAGATGTAATGTTTCAGAGATAGTGTTTGAGGGTACATAAAAAGACTTTATAATGAATATTAAACTTTTTAATGTTCTCTTATGTGTTCCTTTAATTTACAAGGAATAAACCTAAATGAGAAAAAGCCTGCAACATTACAGACACTTTGCACAGTAATAGTTTTGATTAGAAATCAAATTTATTCTTTAATTATTCTGAAGCAATCTTGCAACACATAAGTATGCCAAATTCTCTCATTAGTACCTCAAAAATACAATAAAAACCACGAGATTTAAAATCCAACAAAAATTCATGGATAATCTTCACCTTTAGTTTCTCTTCCACATATAATAATTCCAATTTCTCAGCAAGAGAATTACTGTTTGACCAGGGTTCCTACATAGAAAATGTTTTTCATATCACCCTGGATCCTTAATACTACACATTTACCAACAGTGTACTAGAGGAAAAAGAGAAAACAAAAATCGTCACGTATAATTAGACAATATGTCAAAGTCAATATAAAATGCATTGTACAAAGTCACTATCAAAAGGAAGATATTAACCTGAAAAAAGTGATGGTAATATATAACTGGTACACACATACTGTGATTCATTCAAAAGCATTTTAAAATCTGTGTTGATTCTTAAAATTTGAATGATTAAGCTTATTGACTACTAAATACAAGATTTTATAATACTTATTATTCAATGAATAAATATATTGAGGTATGCATGGTCAATCTCTAAAGCAACTAAAGGAATATTTAAATCAAATCTATGTAGTATGAAATAGGTTCAAAATAAACTCAGGAAAAGAAAAAAAGTCTTAGGATGGCATCAGGAAAAGTTACAGGTCATATTCTTTTGTATTCTATTTCTCCATAAGACAGGGCATAGGTGTATACAGTGAAATCTAAATTGCATATACTTTGGTGATCACTTAGTTTACTGGCTGAATTAAATTCCATAAGATGAGTGCAGTGGTTCATAGTAAGTCCCAGCTATTTGGGAGACTAAGGCAAGGGAATTGTTTGAACGCAAGGAGGCCAAGCTGGGCAACAAAACAACTCTATGAAGGAAAGGAAGGTTTTTAGGGAGGGAGCTGTGTACTCTGTATATTAAAATTTATGTATATTTACATATTCATTAAATTTCTAGAATATCAATTATTTTCCCATTTTAAAAGTGACTTCATATATATATATATATATATATACACAGTCCAAAAAGTAAATCTCTGTACATAATAAGTGCCCATTCACAAAGGGCAATATAAATCAAGGAGAAAAAAATTTTTAAAAAACATAAAATGCTCTCATCAAATTAATTTGTTTGTATGAAACACCTTGTATCCTTGTGTGAAGTACTGTTCTGGGTACTGTGATGGGTATGTGTGCATGTGCATAAATATACACACAACACATATAGAATAAAGACAATCTATAGGAAACAACTACAAAATATTATCAATTCTAAAATAACTTTTTTAAAGAAATGGATAAATTCTGATGGCTAAGTGATT
The DNA here is from genome assembly GCF_000260255.1 of Octodon degus. NCBI lineage: Eukaryota > Metazoa > Chordata > Mammalia > Rodentia > Octodontidae > Octodon > Octodon degus. Next base: position 3,709,037 of record NW_004524784.1, on the reverse strand, counting down.
ATCCATGGTTAAGGACATCAGGAGGCTCCTGTAGCTACAAAAGGACAACACAAGAGATCCTTACAATAATGAAAGTGTTCTGCATCTTGACTATAGTAATGACAGAACAAAAGACACACAGAGAGACAAATTCAACCGAGAGAACTTGAGCAAGATCACTGAGTTTTTATCAATAGCATTAACCTGGTTCTGATATATTGAAGTTTGAAAGAGATTATCATTCATGTAAACTGTGTATTATTCCTGACAAATTCTTTTGAGTCTAAACTATCTCAGACTTATGTTTTAGAAGATAAAAAAAAAGAACTTTATGTTGACTATATCATCCCCCCCCCAAAAAAAAAGGAGAGCGAGAAGGAAAAGCACCCAAGGAATAAATATCAACATCCCAAGGACAAGAAATCACCACATAGGGCAGTAGTAATTTCCCTCAAAGAAATTCAAATTAAAATGAGGTCTAAATATCCTTCCTGTCCATATGTCCTCTATAGTGAAGATGTGTTATACTAGTTTTAAAGATCCTATCCAATGAACTGAACATTTCTTATCACAGAGTAATGATAAATTGCTACCTTACCATTCAGATGGTGGTGAGATTATCTTTAAACCCCCCCCAAAAAAAATAGAAAGAAAGAGGGAAGAGGGGGTGAAAGGGAGAGACTTAATTGCATTCAGACTGAGGGATGGAAAGTGTCCTAAAGATTGCACTAAGCCAGATTTTATTTTTACCTACTTAGCCTCTCTTGGACAAGATTCAAGCAGATCATGTCACTTTCACTAATCCAAGACCAGCGACACTGTAACTCAGTCTGAAATTTTTTGCTGTAAGGCAAGGCGACAAAAATCAGCCCCCCAAAAAATGGGTCGGATTAATGGAGATTCCCTTCTGGGAATAAAGACTTCTAGACAATGCCTACGGCCTGACTCAATCTGACAACCTGTCAGACGCCAGAGAAGCCCGAAGAGGAGGGGTCACGTCCAACTGGAAGCTTCACCCTCGCGGGCCCGCTCCTGAACACCGGAAGCCGAACGCTTCTCCAGCCTTCGCTGGGACTGCAGGAACTCGGGGGGTGACCCCCACAACGCACCGGCGGCCCCGGCTGAGGCGAGGGCCCGGCCGGCGCGGGGTCGTGGGGTCGTGGGGCCGAGGGGCCGAGGCGAAGTACGGGCCCGGACGCGGTTCCGGTGAGGCTCACCCGCAGGCTGCGGCGTCTCGATGTTTTGGGGCCTGGTCGCCTGCTCCACCACCGTCCGCTAGAGCTAGAGCCCGGCTCTCTGTACTCCTCCAGGCCTGAGGGAGGCTCGCCGGGTAGAGGCCCCGCCGCCAGCCCCTCCGGCGCCGCCCGTCCCCCGCCGCGGGCCCTCCCTTGCGGCATCCGCTTCAAGGTTCACGGCGCCCGCAGCCGCCCTCCACCCGCACAGGCCTGTGTCCCGCGATGCACCGCCCGCGGACGAAACCACTGCGGCGAAGACTCGGCCGCGAACGCTGGCGGCTTCCGTGTGTAGCGCGTCGCCGGCCAGCCGACCTGACGGAACCAGCTCGCTGCAGCTCTGGGCTCGGCCGTCCGGGCGTGACGTCACCGGACGGCGGGCGAAGACGGCCAATCCCGGGGGCTCCGGGTGCGGGGCTCCCCGCGCCACTCTGCAGGGTGCTGGCGGCCCCGGCCGTCGGGTGTCCCCGGGGAGCTCCCAGCCCTGTGGGGTCGAGTGAGCTTAGATAGTCACGAGAAATCTCATTCTCAAACAGTGCATAACCTGACAAATACATGCTGTCAATGCGACCCGAGAGTCAGTATTGTCCTTTTCAGTCCAGCTCTTTATTTACCTAATGTCTCTGACTTCAAGATTTCTGGAAGGTCACAAGCACGTGCAGACACCTGATTACTTGAAAGTATTACTTTTAAGGATTACTTGAAAGTATTGTTTCAACACTCCTAGAGAAAAGCAGAGGAGGAAATTATAGGCTAAATGTCCTCTCTCTGGTAACTTTTTCCAATGACCAATATGGCTGTTTCTTCATTTTTATGTGGTCTTAAAACCACATTTAAAACATGGTGTCTTTTTAATTTAGGCTTCATTTTGCTTCTGAGCAACACTCTCTAAAGAAAAAACGAGAGACTCTTTACCTAGAAAACTACATACCTCTAATTTACCTGAAATCTTTATGCAGTTTCTTCAACAAAATTTAAGTACTATATTTAGTTTACAGAATTTAAGCACTGTACTTAGTACTGCACTTAGCTTGTCTTTGAAAATTGTATACCAAATGTTTCAATGACAGCTACCACATTAAGTATTTGTCCATCAGAAACCACAATTTCACCAGGTGTCAAATGGGCAAATAGCTATGACAGGGTAAACTTGATATCTCTTCTTCACTAGAAAGAAGCCTGCAAAGCTAGCTGGTGCTGTACTTATATTTGGGGTGAATCCTCTTTTTAAGATCTCACCTTGATCTGAGCTATCTGATGAAGTCATGATACTTTGTGAAGCCCCCAAATAGTAGAGGAATGGGCCATCAATCAGAGAAAGGAAAAAAAAAAAAAAACAGAGAAAGGAAATGTGTTCGGCCAGACCCCCAGAGTAGGCATGTCTTTTTGCTTAATAGGCAGCAATAATCAAATCTACTTAATTCTAGACCATAGATTCACAATGATCTCTGCATTGTCCTACAAGAACCAGTCCTTGAAAAGTTGTGTGTTCCTACTTAGATGTGTTGGAGGAAACACTGAGTAAATAATTAAAATTGCAAATAATTTTTTGATTCTTTATTTTATTGTGCAGAAAAAAAATCCAACTAAAATGAAGAGGTTCTATGTGTAGTTTATCTTTAAACAAACAATTCAAATTCCCTACTAAATACCCGGCCATTTTTAGTACTTGCCTTAATATGTATTTTCTACTTTTAAAGTGTTAAAACTTTTAATAGTGAAAATAATTCAACCTATATACAGAAACTGCACAAAGCCTACAGAGGCTACAATGGCTACAAAGTTTAAAAACTTAAGTTCAAAGGTGTGAGAATTATTTTAAACTATACAGTGGCATTAGTAAAGTGCTCATGAGTTAAATCACATTCTTCCTGACAATACAATATAGAATACCTACTTCAAATCTGAAATTGGACATACCAAAGAAGTCAGATCTTTACTCTTCTAGCTTTTGAAAAAGTATTTTAAATTAAATGGAGAAATAGAACATTCATAATATACATGTAAATGATGCAATTATTATTTAAATGCAAAATATGGCATATTACTGACAAGATAATCAATCTATATATTCTGACCCATTTCAGCTCTCTCTGAAACAAAATACCACTGATTCACAAAATTAAATGAATGTTCCATGATCAGTTACATACTCTTAAACCAACAGCTAAACACTGAAAAAAGAAAAGAACTGAGAGATACTACAGTATTTATTAAATGGTTAAAAGATTACTGTCCTTAAATTACCAACTGATTTTAGAGATATACAATGTAATTGACACAGAAAAATGTACATACAATTAAGAATGAAATATTATCAGAACTTGAAAAAATTGTTACCATGAAGTTTGCTTGGGAGATTGGCTTCTTTTGAAAAATGCTAATTATAATATATAACTTCAAAATAATTTTTCACTACATTCCTTTATTTATGAAAATGACACTGACAAAAAGAATAAAGCCAGTTAAAATCCTGTTGTTTTTTACAAATCTCACTTGGGAATTCAGAACTATCATGACATTATTTTCTACACATACCTAAAGGTTTTATTTTTGCATGTATGTATTTTTCAGCTCCTAATTGAATTTTAAAAATTATAGCTTTATAAGTGCCAATTAGATATTAACATCCACATTTTAAAAACTTGGAGAGGTGCTTAAAGTCTATATATATTCCTCTATCAAGTCAAATAGGTATTAAACATCAATATGTGGTAAAACACTTTGCTAATGGGAGAATGTGCCTATGTTCCATAGCATGAAGTCCAGTAAAAGAAGACATTAATTTATTCTGCAGCAATATACTATCATCTATATTAACTCAACAAGCAGACACCTCTCACTGTTTTAAGGGCTGTGATAGCTTTAAGTGCTTAAGGACTCTGGGAGCAAAGATGAGAAATTTAGTGTAAGAAAGATTAAAAAGTGAAAATATCTAAAATATTTAAATAATAAACGACTTACTTTTAACAAAAAAAATCTGAATTTTATCTAGATATGAAATCTCAAAAAAAGGATTAAAAGTGTTAGCATTTTAAAATAAATTCAATTAATAGTTGTATGTAATTATTCAAGTCATGGAAATACATCATTTTGCCAACACGAAATCTGAAATCACTGAAATAACTTCATATTTGCATATTTGAGTTAGAAATAAAGGTATTATATACTAAATAACTAAATTTATAGGCTCCAAATACTATTTTCAAGGATAAAAATAAATCTATAAGTATCGCATTGGGGAAAATAATGTCCAGGATTGTACATTTTGGTCTGAGCAGACTGTCCAGGTGAGACTGGAGAAAAGATCTGGACCCTTCCACACGGGAGGAGATTAACGCAACTATGCATGCATTGCGCTGTACTCTAGTTCTTATTCTCTGCTTTTCAAACCTTTTAAAGCCAACTCTACACATCTTAAGCTTTGACGTTCTTTTGTTTCTTTCCCGTGGCATGGCCACTAGCACACAGAGGTGTTGGTGATTTTGCCAGTCCTAACTCCCCAAGATGTATCTGTGCGTGACGTCCTTTCCAGTAATTTAGAGGATAACAGAGATTGAGTTCATCTTTTCCACGCCCAGAGGCTACTAATAGAGGGGCTCCACAATCAATGGTCTCGCCCGGTCCCAAAAGAAGGCACCAAGTAGTCCAAAGTGACTGGTAACTAAGTCTCGTCGCTGTTGATGCGGAGCCAATCACTTCACACATTTTCCAAGGCAGTAACTTGCACTAAAGTTCCGCAGATTATTGCTGTTTAGTGTGCACGCATGGACATTTTCCTTCTAAAGACTTAAGCAAAGATGCAAACAGGGCCAGCGCTGCCAGAGGCGCTCTCAGCACCCCGTGGAGCCTCCGCCTTCTCTCGATGGACACTGTCTGGGAGAACAGGTGGGTATTTCTTCCCTCCTACAAGAGGCAAAGTCAGGAGGGGTGGGCGCCCTGGGCGCGGGCTTCCGGGAACCCAAGGTCCACGAGGGCTCTGCCAGGCCCGCGGGTTTCCAGCATGGAGGGGCTGCGGAGTGCGGGTCGGACCCCGGCGTGTCCGCGGGGCTCTGGGCTGCGGCCAGGCGTCAGAGGGGGATCGGCGGGGCGCTTGCGCGCAAGGAGCTTCGTCCTTGAGCTTGGGTTCGGTTCGGGACGGCGGAGCTCGCGGGGTGCCGGGCAGAAGCTAGTAGGTCCAGAGAGGTTCGAGCGCCGCTCCAGCGCCGGGTCGGTTGCTCCGCCCCTATCAGCTCTCCGACGGCCGGAAAGCGGGGGCTGGGGGCGTGAGGCGGGGCGACGGGTTCGGCGGTCGGAAGAGGGGCGCGAGGACCCCGCGACCCCGCAGCTCCTGGTGCATGAAGCACCTGGCGCAGGCAGGATCCCGGAGAGCTGCTTTAGGACAGAGGTGGGACGCTGCACCTCAGCGCGCATGTGCGAGACACACACACACACACACACACACACACACACACACACACACCCACCACCTCCCGCCCCCTTCTAAGTAGTTATTTTCGCTACATCAAGTCCCTCAACCAAAATGTCTTGTACATTGATTATTTGGAGAATAACTGTATGATCTAACTCCTGGACATGACTGCAAAAGTACAGAGAAGATTTGTAAATTTCTGAAACTTTTGAAATAAAAATAGCGTCTCCTGTTTATCCACTCTGTAAATCAGTTCTCCCCACTGAGATTATTAGCTCCGCTAAAACTAGGCTAAATTCGAGGACGTGGTAGCGCTACATCTCAGTCGTACACGGGAGATGCTTGCACTGCAATTGTCATCCTTTTCTGGGATTTTCAGTTCATTTTCATATTTCAGGCAGGGAAAACTCCTGAAGGCCACTGATTTCAATTACTTTATCTCTTATTCCAATATTAGCCCATATTTAATTTTTAGAGTGAAGAATAAGGTTCTTATACAAGCACTGTAAAAGATCAACCACATATTAAAAAATACTAACTTTTCCCATTAGTAAGAAAGATTTGCTTTTAAGGAAATGCATTATAGGAGTGTCTTATTCTGATGAAATAATATTCAATTGCTCATCATTTTATCCATAAATCTAGGTAAAGGCCTTAGATGTTTACAAAGTTTGGGCATACATAATTTCAGTATGTTTATGGTCATATCTCAAAAAATTGCCAGTAAACTTGCAATACTAAAGAAACATAATGGCTAAAATGGAAATAAGACTTCTTCCAGCTCAGTTGTATAGAAAAACGTTGAAATTTCAAAAATTTGTGCTAAAAATCACGAAACACTTATGCATAATGCTGTAAATATAAGGCAGAAGTTTAAAAGGACTACCAAGTAACTGATATCAATTACCTTTTTATGAGAGAATATTTCCTAATATCCATTGTAGACTATGATAATAAACTCGTCTTGCACTAGTCTTCCTATAAAAAGAGACATCATGCATGTTAAGGTTCATGAAGTGCATTTTCCCAAACCTGCATTAGAGTTTGCTTATATTATTCAATGATAAAAGCTTACAATATTTAATGAATTTTCTAGGAAGTGCTCAAGTATTTTTAGTAAGTTAATTGAGCAGAACGATCATTTAGACAAATGAGTTTCACAAAACCTGGTAGCCTCATTCTCTTAGAAAATAGTGTGAGAGTTTGAGGAAAAACTCAACTGAGAATATTTTGAGAAAATTGTTGTGAGGCATATTTAGAAAGAAACAGCTGGCAAACACATTTTCCCAAGCACACCCTGAGTTCTTCAGTTATACTAAAAAACCAACTGTGATGAATCCTGTTCAAAGCAAAAACACTTTCATAAGCTGACTACTGATAAATTTACTTTGTTTGATTTGTGAATAAGCTAAAAGCTTTCTAAACATCACTGTAACTTCTCATTACAATTAATTCATAAGTATTTTGGAAGTGTACTTGCTGAACTTTGGAGTCTTGTTGAGAAGGCTGAGTCAAAAATTGAATGGCAAGAGTCTGTAGAAATGTAACTGATTCCAATAGAGTCCTGTGTACGGAAGTACATTGTGGAAATGATGTGCTTGTCAAGCCTAATTGCTTGATTAAGTTTTTATTTATTTTATTCTTTTTCAGTCCTCATAGAAGAAATTTTATAGCCTTAGAGCCAGACTCTCAAAAGCAGCAGCATTCCTGGCTTTAGTTTAGATAAAACAATGAAATCCATCATTATTGAAGTCAATAGCGATAATTCACATGAATATGAATGCACTTTGATCTTATCCTTCAATTCACTTAAAGAGAGTCATAATGAAAAAGGGAGATAATCTCTTTAACTTGGTCCAAAGCAAGTTGTTGGCGCTTTTCTTTCTTGAAAGAATATAAAAAGGAAGTTTTCACTAAAGCCTATTTTACTATTGATTTTTAAGGTGATGGTGGAGATAGCTGGGCAAGCTACAGGTTAATATTACATGTGGAAACCAAGTGCTAAGTTCTTAGAAGAAAAACATCTTATTTAATGAATTGGCATTAAATAAGGTGGTCCCTTTTATAACATACCTCACAATCATTTCAGAAGACATTGTTAATCTGAGTTTACCATTATTTATGATGAAGACACAGTAACTATTTTCAGTATCTACTAAGGCTTATTTAAATTAAATAGGATATTTCAAGATACTTTGCTTTGGTAGTTCACAATGTCTAGTACTTAGCCCCTTTGGCATTCCTGTTAAACCATAAAGCACCATGTTTGTGCTATATGAAAGCCACTTTAAAATCTTACCTTACTAATGACTGTTTACTAATTTCAGACAGTTTTGTTGAGAAATTAGCAAAGTTATAAGTACTTAATGTGCAATTTGTCATTCTCAGAATCCTGGAAACATCTGCCAGATACTTTAAATAGATCTATCACATTTAAAGCACAATTAGGTTAAAATACAAATGAATAAGGACATCTGATTAGTGCCACTAGCTTGAAAACATCTTTAGCTTTTCATTGAGTTCACTAAAGCCTTGTGATAGTAGTGCCCCCTTCTAATAAGGATTGTTGAAACTTCTGGAATCTTCTGGAAATCGGACAAATGTCTGATAAGTTACATCAAAAGGTTGCCCAAGCATACAAAAGTAAATAAGACAGGTGTTTGTCGTCAAGGAGCTTTAAACTTAGAAATTTCAGCATATCTGCAGTTTACATTAAATTTCAATGCATGGAAAAATTCTCAGCTAATTTAGGCTATTTAAAACTTGGGGCAATTATTCAGAAATGAAATTTGGTAATGCACATCTATTTGCTAAATAAAAAGATTTAGCTGGATACTTTAAAGTCTTTTATTTTAAAACACTAAAAGTTCTACTGTTTAAAAAAAAAAAAGTTAAAGCCGTGTGCTGGAACCATAGAAAGATCTGTATGGGTTGATGACCATCACTTCTTGTGTTCATCGGATCACTTGGTCCACCCTGCCAAGGGCTGAGGTAGATTCTCACATGAAATGGGGTGTGGAGGAGTGCTCCATTCACCTGTGAAAAATAAGAACCAAGAATCCAGATATAATGTTTGAGCTCACGGAAGTGATTACATTCTGGGTCTCATACAAAATTTTCATGGCCAACAAAGAAGAGGAAACCTCACACTGTGCGTATGCTGTGCCCATGGCTCTCACCCAGAGGAAAGCCTCCCTCACCGGGTGTGAACACAGCCAGAAAGCTCTTTGATGCCTAGGTTTCTCTAGAAAGCATCACCTTTTGTAGGCACTAGCCTTGTTTCTGCCACCGACAAAAGCTTCCTAATTGGCCGCTGAAAATGAATTTCAGTCTCCAGTCGGAGATGAGCGCACGAGGGGGTGGGACTCCGCAAAGCTGGGGTCTCGCTCTCCGGTGCCCGGGCCCCCACTGTACGCACGGGGGCGGGGTAAACCGCGGGTGCTGGAGGGCCGGGAGGGGTGGGGCAAGAGGTGTCACCGACGGCCACCCCGGGGCTTCAGCCGTGTGACCCGCAGCGCGCAAAGCAGCAGCGGCACCAGAGGCGGCCGCCCGGCTGCAAATCGCCGTCGCGTGGTTGCTACTGGCAACCGAGAGTCTGCAGCGCGCAGCCCGGAGCCCGGAACGCGGGCTCCGGCTAAGAGGAGCTGGCGCCTCCCGGCCCCCCCGGGGCTTCGCTCCCACCCACCCGGCCGGTCTTTCGGCCGGGTCTTGGCTGGGAGGCGCGAAGGGCCACGAGGCTCTCGGGCCGGGAGCGTCGCGGGCTCGGCAGCGTCGACCTCCCGGCGTCCTCCATGAAGGCAACATGGCAGCTCGGGCCGGAGGTCCGAGGCCGCGGCGTCCGCGTGGCGTCCGCATGACGGCGGGGCGCGCGCGCCTGCAGCCCGGAGCCGGCCCAGGGTCTCCCCGCGGCCCTTTGTTCTCCGAGCGGCCACCTCCTGCCTCGGGGCTTCTCGAGGCGGCCCGCCGCGGGGACGCCCGCTCCCTGTCCGCCTCCGAGGCCACTGCAGCCTGCGCCCCGCGGAGTCGCGTCTCGCCTCAGCTCCCGCCACAGCGGAGGGCGACGAGGCGGGCGCGAGGACGCCGTCACGGCCGCAGGGCGACGAGAATCCGCACCGGGAGAAGGGAGCCCGGTTGCAGGAAGCGGAGCACAGAGCGCCCTCCGGGCCGGCTCCGCTCGGTTCGTTTCGGTTCCCGAGGAACGGTCCCCCACCGGCCAGGTCGAGGACCTGGCGGAGCCCGGGCGAGCGCGCGGCCCCCAAGGGAGGGGAGCTGGCGGGAAATTTGCATCTGGTGAAAGAGCGGCTTTAAAAAAATGGCTCTGCCACGTAGGCAGCCAGTGTTGACGCTCGGCACTGCGCGCTGCAAAAATACCGAAATCTGCCACCAAATGGCGGCGAGGCTGCCTGCCGCGCTGCAAGGACGCGCCGGCGTCGCCCATTTTAGGCTGCTTTCGCTTCTCCTCGCCCCCAGCCTTTCCCCTAGTCCTCCCTTCCTCGGCCCGATCCGGGGCGCCCGAGGGACCCCGTGGACCCGACAGGCAGACTGCAGGAAGCCGGCTGCATCCGGCAGCGTCTGGAGGCCGCGTCCCACCGAGCGCCTGGGTCCGGGACCGCGCAGGTGTCGCCAAGGCCCCGAGGTGTGACGCTTAGACCAGATCTGGAGGCTCCCGCCCGCGAGGCCGCCGCTCCCGACAAGCCCAGGGCTAACAGGCCCTCTTCCGGCCCTATCTTTCCCAGTCCCCTCCAAGGTCACCCTCGGCAGCCTGGTACTAAAACTTGTGTTTAAAATTCACTCCCAGGGGCCGGGGAGATAGCTCAGCCGCACGGGTATCTGCCTGGAAAACGCAAGGTCCTGAGTTCGATTCCCAGTACCGAAAGAAGGAAAGGAACACTAAAAGTCGACCCCAAAGCCCACCTCGAGGGCACCTCATCCTTGGAGGACAAAGGGCAGGAGAGGTGGTAGACCGGGCACAGAGACACCATCACGGGCACGGCGGCCACTGACACGCGCGTCCGTGGCTCCGCCTGCGAGGCCGGGCAGTCTGGGGCGCAGGTCGACCTCGGGCCTGGTGAGCTCAGCCCCAGGGCGCGCCCCTGCGGACGGCTTTGACGGGTAGGGGAGCGCTGGGAAGGCGGCTTGGACCCACTTCGTTGCTGCCGCTGCCCCCGGCGCCCTGCTTTGGAGAGCTGGCTGTTCCCCAGCCTCCCGAGCGCGCCCGGCCTGACAATCTCGCTTTCAAATTTGGCGGGATCCGCGCGGCCGGGTGTAGGCAGCGCGAGGCGAGCGGCGCACGCGCAAAATGGCTTCCCGGTTGGCGGCGCCAAGCCCACGCTCCAGCAAGGCCGAGCATCCCACGCTCGGAAGGGAGGTGGGCACTGGGGCTCCTTCTGCCCCTCGGAGAGCTAGTAGTTTGAAACCAAGGACGGGGAGAAGGGCCCTTTCTTCTTTAACATGCCCTTTGGGTTAAAGGCCCACTGGCCTAGAAGGTAGCGCTGTGACGGGGGTTTCCTCCAGGAAGGCGTCCTGCACCCTTTCCACCTGGCGTTGCAACCTAGAAAACTCTTTTTGGGGTGGGAGCAGCACCACAGCTCCCCCACTCATACTGTAATTACGTAGTCCTGGGCTTTATCCGTACTACTGGGCTGCACTTTGTTAGGGTGTCTTCCACTAGGGCATTTAGACCTTAGGCTACATCTTGCACAGACTCCTCTAACTGCAATAACGTCAGTCCGTTTCTGCAACATTCTCATTCCATTTTCATTTTTGACGTGTTTCCCAAGTACCCTGGTTAGTAACCTCCCAGGTAAATTTGTTCTTGTACCCTGGGACCTCCTTGATTTTGGAGGACAGAGTTGAAGACCTCTACATCATTGCCACACACCTTGAAGTCACGTTCCTTGTGAAGTTTCCATCTTAAAATAACCCAGGAAGCGGGGCAACAAAAAATATTTTTACTTAAATGTAAATGACTCAGGGAACACCGAACAACACTTGCTGTTTTTGTACATTATTTTTGGATGATCTTTGGGAAAATATTTTTTTAAGCCAAGAATCAGCTAAATGAAACAATTTAAGTCATCCTTTGGAAATCTTTACTGGGAGGGCTACTACTCAGAGATCTAAGATTGGAGGTGAATTATCCCCCTAAACTTCTTTGGAAACACTCAAGAGGGATCTACGGAGAGTGGTAGCGCGATGTCGTCGACTTGCTGAGTTGGTTAAGGACCCCTGGCCTGGCAGGCAGCGCGGTGAGAAAGGTCAGGTGGTGTTCCCCAGGCAGGCAGTCCTGCGCCCTTTTCCACGGACACAGCAACCTAGACACTTTTCTTGGATGGGGAGGTTGATAGTGAAGTTCTTCATGTGAGACCTTTAAAAATTGCTCACTAAGAAAAAGAAACTGGTGCAAATAAAGGAAATCCGTTTCAAGAAGCAAAAGAAGAAAAACGTTTAAAAAAAAATTAACTGCGGAAACAGGAAACACTCGACTGTGTAAACATTTTCAGACTTTCATAATCAAAACTGGGGGATCTTGAGATTTGCAGGGTGAGATCGGCTGGCTCAGTCTTTGGCAGAGCTATTTCCCAAGTTAGATTTACCGGGAGACTGCAATGTGTGAAGCTTTGTCTTCCTGTCCTACAACCTCTGATTCTGTCGTGCCAGTTCAGTCCTATTATTTTGGTCAGGATTTTTTGGAGCGAGTTTAGAATAATTAACCAGTCGTGTTCGGTTGACAAATGAAGTATCTTCAAGTGAAATGATGCAACTAACCCAAGAACTTTTAAAAGGTGGGTTCTCTGCTCTTTACAAATTCGGTATCTTAAAGACAGGTTCGGTTTTAGACAAAGGTTTAATTAGTATTGTTAAAAGTGATCTAGACTTAAAAGGATAAAAGTCTTATTTTTAATATACTTTGATCAAAAACTTTAAGCTTGTACAAAATGCATGGGGAAAACAACTGCTTCCAGAATACATAAACGAGCCTCTATTTCATGTGAGAACTAATATAAATCAAGATTTCCAACTGTCATTCCTGGTACAATGGAAAGAAAAAGATATGATATTAAGCCAGTAAAGTATAAAGACAAATGGGAGGGACTCCTTTCTTCATTCAGGATTCTAAGAGACTGGGTTCCAGTGCAGATTGTTTCCCAAATCCCACCCCCTCTACAGGTTGTAAGTTACCTAAAAAGATCAACCGTCTTCATCATCAGTGCAAGTAGCCTTTCACACAGGTATTTAAGTTCCTATCAAGATTGCATACCAAAAGTATCTTGATAGGCCTTAAATAAGTGTAATCAAGATTTTACAAATGAAGTCTTCCAAGTACTGTACAGTATTGGGGAAAGAGGAAAGGATGAAAGGAAGTTCTACCAGTTTACTTAATCAGTTGCATTTTACTTCCACAGATCCTAACATATGGATATGGAAACCAAGCAATGTAGGTGACTGATCAGTTAACTACAGGGCAACTTTTTCAACTCTGCAATTAACGGCCGGCAATTTAAAAAGCAAAAGTACTTGTAAAGTGCTACGCTTGTGTAAAACAAGATAGATTACTATTTACACAACAGCAACCAGCCTCCTTTTTCTTTTTGCATTTAAACTAAAAACCTGTGAAATCAATTTAGGCACCTTCTGTAGAACACTTTAAACAGTTACTGTTACTGGAGCCTAGAATATTTTAGAAGTCAAACCTTCTGCTGACTTTTCAAGGAATTTATTTTGATAAAAACTAGGACCTTTGAAGGGGCTTTGCGGGTTTTTTTTTTTAAGGTGGTAATTTATCAGGTTTGAAAATACTGTTACAACTGTAGTGGCTGATTATGAATGTAAACCATATTTTTTTAAAAAGGGAATCTTAGCTACAATATCCTTCTAAACTTCAGTAATTTTCAGAGCAAGTATGAGTAAAAAAATAAGATAAATGGAAATGTTAAGTATGGTGAAATAGTGCTAAATAAACCAGAAATACATGACAGTTTAATAAGAAATTTCAAAAATAATTCCATTATAAAGAGGTTCAAATGTCAAGGTTCGAGTTCTGTATCAATCTTGTAACTCGGTTTTGTGTCAAATTACAATCCACCACCACTTAAGTATTTTTGCCTTGAAAAGTATTTTGCTCAATCTTTACCCAATGATAGCCAACATTAAAATATATGATACATTCACTAACTTTTCTTTGTCCTAGATATCACGGAAAACTTATGCCTAGAAAAATGAGCTAAATTCACCAAAACTGACAAACATTGGTAACTTTTACTTCAAAGATTGTAAATAAACATACATCTTTCAATGAGCTGTTGAGCAATTTACAACAAAGCATGTACTTCTCAGTAACATTACTATTTAAGACAGCAATGTATTTAGATTTTACCTGTTGTAATCCACTACAGCGTTTCCAAAACTTCTGCACATTGTGCTTTTCATATCAAATTTTTATTAAAGGTCTTAAGCTATTTTCTAAATGAATATCCTTTTTATTGGATTTTTCCCAATTACAAATGAAATTTCATATTACATCTATAATCAGAAACAACACTTACACTGGGACTGTACAAATTTAGGTCAAAATAAAAATATATGTATTTTGTGGTTTCATAAAACATTTATGGAATCTTTTAAAGAAAGCAGAAATAACAGCAATATATGCAAAAGTGATGATTTAATGACTATAAGCAAGAAAAAGCAATAGAATTGTGCTTCTTTTGCAGACGGGAGACAATGAAATGTTTAGCTATAATTTCCCATACAAACATGAAACAATTCATATTGAGTAAACACCCTCACAAATAACTGATGGGTGATGAACATACACCATGTTCGACCAAAGCAAAACACAAACTGAGAATTGTTGGGGTTATTCATATTTGAAGTTAACATACTTGCTGTATTTAAAAATTCCTGTAGAAGTTTATGATAAATTGCTTCTATTTCTAGACATTATAAAGAAGGCATATTCCATTAATTGTTGTGTTTTTTCTTTTTTTTTTGAGACAGAGTCTCACTATGCAGTTCAGGCTGGCCTTGGACTCCTGGCAGTCGTCCTGTCTCAGCCTCCCAAGAGCAAGGATTACAGGCACACACCACCAGACCTAGCTCCATTAACTGTTAAAGCAACTTTTAAATGTGAAATTATTATTCCATATATTAAAATAACTTTAGACAAAATGTTTTTCAGCAATTAGCTGGTTCACTTAAAAATTTTAGAATTACAATAAGAAATAGGCATTTAAAAACACATTAATTCCATTATGCCAATGAAAAATTATGACATTTCCATATTCCTTATAAAGGTTTTGTTTTCTGCAACAATTTTAAAAGTAACCATGTATTACTGGGGAAAAAAATCAGTGTAACGATTATTTGCCAATTACTTCAAATAGAGCAGAATTTAGAACTAGATTATCCTTATTAAAAGTATTGTATGCTGGTAAAGCCACCCTCAATATAGGTATCTGCGTGGGTATCTGCAAAGGTCGAACCAGTTGGGAGAATTTTAACAACCATTTCTGAACTCATGAAACACAATTATTTTCTTTATAGTATTTATAAATATATCATACAATACTGTTTCCTGTTATGTCATATACCAATATGGCATTGTACAACAAGCATAATGCCATCAGATTCTTACAAAAGCGAATCATTTAAACAAGTCAGTAAAATAAACGGTAGTACCCGCTTTTAGGCATACAGATTGTAAAACTGAAGTTTACTTTCCTTTGATCAGTTTTGCGTAGCAACAAAGAAATAAATCAAACAGGAATCAAAATGGCTAAATATGCAAGAAATCGTTATTCACAGTGACATGGCTACATAGAATGCCTTATTCTATGTTTATTCTTTCCATCTGTTGAATTTCAAGATAAAAAGCACTTGTATTCTACAGGTTCACAAAACAGCATGATAACAAGAACAATCAAGAAGAACGTAATGTAGGCATTAGTTGAGATTAACAAACTATGGCCCAATGCTTCTAATCCACGGCAGAGTATTTCCAAATCCAAACAACGGTTACAGAAACCATTTCACATCTTTCCTAACACAGTAAAAAGTCTTGCCTGCCTTCACAAAATCCAATTCTTTATAGGAACAATCTTTCTTTTCAATTAATGTCCACATGAATATCACATCTAGTCCATCTTTTACAGCCAAATTTAATGTCACTACAAAAGAAAGCAAACTGGACAATAGTCACATGTATTAGCATCTATAAAGCTGTAATGGCATGAAGATATCTATATAAATCAGGAGTTTAAAATTTTTTCCTCAATAGTCTCAGGAATCAACCAGATGATGTTGCTGATGACCCATTTACTGATGATTTTCGAGGTCTATTGGCAAAGGAAGATTGGTGGTTACCGCTGGGGCTGTTGCTGGTTCCATTCATGGTACTGGAAATGTGAGGAAACTGTGGATGAGGAGACTGCACTGGAGTACTGGGGCTAGGCAAACAAGAAGAGGTGGAGGGGATACCTCCTGCTGGACTGTTGGCCTTGTCACTCCCAGAGTCACTTTCCAGTTCACCAGCATTTGTCAGTCCATCTCTCTGGTGACTAATCTTCATTCTCTTACAAGTAGGCCGAACTCTGTATTTCAAAGGAAGTGGACCATTCTGCAAAGTTAAAAGGGAAAAATATCACTCACTCTTAAATGTCTATGTCCTTATCTACCATAACTGAAGAGTAGGTAGAAAAAGAAAAAAAAAAAAAAGAGTAGATAGGCTACTTACCCTTCTCCAGGTATAAATGTAGGCAATGTCCATTAGTGTATAGTAATCCTTTAAAGGTTCCTCTTCATACATGACATCGATCTATTGAAAATATTTCAATTCACAAAACAGTATTTTTGTTATTGTGCTTTTACTCCCAACATTTGGACAAAGAATCATCCTTGAAACTTCAAATAAGGAAAATCAGCTTTAAAAATTATCTAGAGATTTGTTATATATCTTAAAAAGCAATGTATCCCAAGTATTTTATTTTTTATTTTTACTTTTGTTTTTTTGGTTCTTTTTTTTTGCGGAACTGGGGATTGAACTCAGGCCCTTGCCCTTGCCAGTGAAGTGCATATTCCACTAAGCCATCTCCCTGGCCCCCTATCCCAAGTATTTTAGAAGGTATCTTTCTCCTTTAGTGTTATAATTTCCCTCTATTGCATTTTTGGGTTCATAATCCAAGAACAAAATTTTAAAAAGTCTACATAAAACTATAAACATAGATACCTGGAAAGTATTAGGTATGTCCATTTTACTTCTGAGAAACTTTCTTAAGTGCATTACAGTCATTGCTGCTGGGCATCGTAAATACCTTTTATCATTCACCTGAGAACACATTTACAAAAGTAATTTTTTCAACTTCCTTTCAGATAGGACACGTACTAATACCAAGACTAGATCCAACTAAACTCTCAAATATACTCTGAATTTACTATGACAAATACTAAGCAAACAAATCATTGTAATAAGCTTTTAAGTATGACAAACTTGATAAGCATGACTATTTTACCAACAACAAAGTATTTTATTGAACTAGGTAAAATATTTGGAATAACAATCACATATAAATTCTAAGTAAAATAGCACACAGATTACTTTAAAACTGAAACATACCATTTTCTTGTACTTAACAGCATCACCTACCCCTAGAATATCCATTCTTTTATTTTTTATTTTTTTTATTTTTTATTTTTTATTTATTTGAGAGAGAGAGAGAGAAAGAGAGAGTGTGGTGTGTGTGTGTGGCCAGCTCAGCCCACCAGGGGGCGGGGCTGGCTGGCATGTGGTGCTGGGGGATTGAACCGTGGTCCCTGATGCTTTGCCAAGCTTGTTCTAAGTAGGTGCCTTAGACCACTGAGCCATCTCTCCAGCCCTAGAATATCCATTCTAAAGAACAACATCACACCCATATAAAACATAGAACCCAGAGTTTTTTCTTTATACTTTTGTAACACAGAACATACCTCCTCCTTAGCCTTCTCTTTGTCTTTATTTACTTTCCGATCCAATCTAAGAAACAGAAAAAATTATTAGTGAAACAATGTAATAAGCATATTATTATAAAATAGACTTGCCAGATAATTTACCTGTTTTGGTCAAAAAATTCAATGGATAAGCTTATTATCTCATCATCAGTTATAATCCTCTTCTCTTCATCAGCAACTTCTCCTCTATCTTCATTAGAGCCATTAGCAGCTATAAAGACATTTGAAATCTAATTTTTAAAAGTTGAAATCTTAATTAAAGTATTTTACACAGGAGAATAGAAGGAGTACTTTAGAGTAAACTCAATTTTAATGAGCTTTAAGTACTAATTTTCCCTCCAAATAAAATATCTTCTGCCCACTAAAAGGTTTACCATCAGCTGAAGGATGAGCTGCATAAAAATCCCTTCTTCTCTTCATTTCATCTGAAGGAGGGAAAAAGATTTCAATAATAGTGTAGCAGGTAAAACCAATCCATACTCTTCTTTAAATTCACTTAAGCAAATTACTCACTTTTGAAAAGCCCTGGAACTAATTTGTATACAATATCTTGAAGTGTTTTGTCTGACCTGAAAAAGAATTAGAAAAATAAACCACCAAATATAACAAATATTAAAATATGCACTAAATTTTATATTCTTGGTCTTACTTGATCATGATGGTGTCTATACACTAACAATTGTGAAAAGTTCTCTATGTAGTATGTTTAAACCAGAAGAAATATTTTTTCTTCACTAATTTCACATTTGGTGAGTGAAACATGCCTTTGAAGTTACTAAATTCATTAATATAGAGTATAGAAGTACTTTTTGAGCATTTATCTATCTTGAAGTCCATAGAACAATGCACAAAAGAACTAATTTAGTTTGTAAAAGACAATCAGAAAAAAAACCCTTAAAAATCACTGCAATAATAAAATTTGTCTAACATTCGTCACTATCACTTTTCACAAAATCACTAGAGGTTCAACAATAAATTGTCTGTGAGGACAAAGTAAGATTGCCTTCCCTGTATGTAAATTACACAACTTCTGTAACAATTATAAACAGAGAATTTCGACATTCTCCTACCTTATATTTAGTAGTGGTCTTGTTTTGTGAACTTGGACATCACAGATAGGACAATACTTGCTGGTCTCCAGGTAACGCACAATACACGTTTTACAGACTAGAAGTAGGAACATGTAAGTTTTGTACAGTTTAAATTAGTGCCTAAACTCCAAAGCATTAAAATTGTCAGAAATTGAGAATTAGTAGAAACAAGATGGTAAATGCCAAAAGGCACTTCCAAGAAAATAAGTGAAATTCATCAATGTCCTGAGAAAATACAATGCATGCTTGTAATACTTAAAATATGTGATAACGTCACTAAATGCGAGAAGAAAATCCTATCATTTTGACCAAAATGCCCAAGCACTGTGGTACTTGTTAACAGTTTTTAAAGTTCAAGAGGGCTGTATATACACGACATAAAAAAGAGAGCTGTCTCTACTTACAGGAATGTAGACATTCTATTATGGTTGTGGCATCAATGAAATACCCTCCACAAAGCACACACATTAGGTGGGGATTTAGCTCCGTGATCTTGATTCTGGTTGTTCGATGCATTTCTGCTCGATAAAAGATCCTGTAAAACACAGAAATATTGGCCATAATTCAAAGGAAGAGAATCAAGATTATGTCTAACTCTTAGTTAACTGCACGCTCTTGAAAGAGTTCATAAAAGCTACTTAATACTGTACAGCTGAACCGTCACAACATTTCCTACAAAAAGAATTTAACGATCAGATGTAAATAAAATCTATAGAAATGGAGCAAAAGGAACCAACTAAATTTACTTCTAGTCTCTCTAGTTATCACTGGAGATGAAACAGTGCGGAGGGGGCTGGAAGCAGAGCTCTTTGGGGACTCCCGCTTCCATTTGTCCTCAGGCTAGCCGCCCCCAAGGCTGCTGTAGATACCAAACAGACATCACAGATATTTACCAACCACTAGAGCTTGTTCCAACTCTCCGGATTTACTGTAAAACTTCCTCCCGGATCTTCAGTTGAAAATCCTAGGGCTCTTGTTGTTTTAGACGGCTCAAGCAACCAGAACCTGGCAGGTTTTTACGATACAAAAGGAAAACAAATTCTGCTCTATCTGCATCCCTGGAATTTCCGGAGCTGGGTGCCGGCTGCAGGAGGAACACCGTGTTGGCCTCGGGCTGGGGCCTGGGCCCAGAGGACGCCTGGGGGCCGGGATGAGAGGGGCGGATCCAGTGGCGCCCCGGGCTCCTCTCTCGGAACTCGCCTCTGTCGGGGTTTCCATAGCAACTTACACTTACACTTGGCATCCGGCCACCGCTGCAACTCGGCGCTGCGCAGCAGAGCCCGGAGCCTCCGCGGGTGTGCGGGCGCCCGGCGGTGGCGAGGGCGCGGGGGAGGGGCACGCGGGGCGGAGCTGCGCAGGGGGAGGCGGGGTGGGTGCGGGCGGGCAGGGGGTGGAGCTGTGGCAGGCCTCGGCTGGGGACTTGGGAGTGCGGGGCGGGGCGACTGGGCAGACAGCTTGGGGGCCCCGAAGCCTGGGGGCGGCGGCCCAGAGAACAGCTAAAGTAAATGCAAACAATACTCTAGGCCATTTCCATTTCGGACACTCTTTGGGGGCCTCTTTGGTGCGAGGACCTAGTTTCCTATCTTGGCTGGTTGGGTCCATCCTGTTAGCTATCACTGGGTCAAAATTTCACGAAGAGGTCTTTCGAGAATTGCCAACTGTGCACTTAGCCCCAAAGCGTCAAGGCTCAAGTTGCAGAGATGATTATTGAACCGAACCTCCTTAAAGCTTCCTTCCCTAGTAAGTTCTCCTAGTGATGAGATGAGCTACACAAAGTTTTGGGAGAGCTGAAAATTACTTCACAAGAAGAGGAGAAGGGGGAAAGCCCTGTTTCATTTGAACAAAATATGCAGCAGGCAAAAAAAAAAAAAAAAAAACCTACTTACATAGGATAGTGACAATACATAAAGAACCATGTGACCAGCTTTTCCCAACACTAAATCAACACCCTGTC
Organism: Octodon degus; assembly: GCF_000260255.1. Classification (NCBI taxonomy): domain Eukaryota; kingdom Metazoa; phylum Chordata; class Mammalia; order Rodentia; family Octodontidae; genus Octodon; species Octodon degus. The sequence goes on along the minus strand of NW_004524784.1, from coordinate 3,688,385 downwards.
AAACCAGAGTAATGACAGAACAACAAATGCCACTTTTCTCAGCCTGGCTTCCATACAAACCACCATATGATAAAATTATACTCCTAAAAGATATTAAATATTTTTAAAAAGTCAGAGCTAACAAGTCAGTAAAAATACACTGGTGGACAATCAAGGAAGCCAATTACCTCGTACAGTACTGTTGAAAAGTAGTAATGTTTATTACCTCCCCACCCCTTTATTTCAGAACCTGAAATAAACTAATTATCTAGATCTGACTGATTTCTCAAAGCTGCCTTGAATGTAAATCTAGAAACTTGTGAACTTTGCAGTAAGAGGCACCTGAGGCTTTAGTAACTGGGAATTTTAGAACAGGAGAGGGCTGTACCCATCAACATACCTCAAAGGCTGAAGTTAAAAGAACCCAGTACTAAAATGTGGCCCAAACCAAAACCAACCCTTAACCACAGTGGCAATCTGCGACCTCACCCAAAAAATCCATGTGTGGATTCCTGTTAGGTTTGGATTACCTGTTTAAAAGAATACTGACAATAGGGTTAAGATAAATCTAGGTGGAGTTGCAGAGAAGTTGTAGATGGTGCAGAGTGCCTAAAGAGGAACAGTATTTAAATCCACTTATATTTGATTAAAGAGCATCCTAAAGAAAACTTTGTGAAATCACAGGATCTTTCCTAGAAAGATAGATTGCAAGGTGATATTGCTGCTTCCCTGGGGGAAAAAAATAATCACACTAAAGCCACCACTGATTATGTAGTTCACTAAGGAGCTCCAATAAAAACAGCTATCTTTCTTCTCTCCCTTACAGAAGACCAACACCAAATATTAACTCGGAAAACAATCAAACCTAAGAGGATAAGCTACCACTTGGCTTTGGACATTTAAGTCAAATGTGCTTGACCAAAATCCTTTAAAATTCATCTTAAATCTTACTTTACACAATTCTCCTGCCTTAGCTCAAAGGAGAATTTGGCCACAATCTTGTTACCATTTATGCTAATATCTTCTTTCCTTATATAAGAATCAGTTCTTAATCTCTTTCCTAATGGAAAATAGTGGTAACTTAATGAAAAGTTCGAAAACATTTGACATATTTAATAAAGTTGGAAGAACTCTTTTGCACGTTAGAAATGAAAATCATCTAGGTTCCAACACAGAAACTGCCCTTAAGCCAATAAAAATATTACAAACATACAATGGTTTAAAGACTCAATAGTTAAATCTTGCCACCATAACATATTCAGGGCTGTCAGTTTTTAGGTGGAGGCCTAACATCAGTAATGTCAAAATGAAGGAAAACAGAAGCAAGTTCTTAACAATCAGCTTGACTACAGCAGTCTAAGAAATGCAAATGAACTCCACAATCCCAGTTGGAGATCACACCTCAATAGAAATAGGGGTAAAACTAGGGCTAACTGGAGTCGGGAAGAATTTTACCTATGTAGACACTTACCAAATGCCCAAGAAGTTAATGGTGAAGTATTAATAGGTTTATCAAATAGTTATGTTTAATCTTTTCACGAAAACTTACTACATGTGTCTTTATATGGTTTTAAAGATAGAAGGGACATAATTTGCACAGGTAGGTTACTTCAAACTTCTGATTGCACTTTGAGGGAAAAGTAAGAAAGTGAATTCAAGCATCAAAATTAAAAATTTTCCTTATAAAAATCAACCTCAGAAATACCTGATCTGTCTACTTAAAATCCAAAATTACTAGAGCATAGAGCCTCACACCTTCGTACAAACTGTCAATTTACAACGTTCCCTAGGGTGTGTTTCCAAAACACGGGATTAAGAGTCCTATAAAATACAGGTCGAACTATTCTAACATTCTATATACCACCAACTTCCACTTGCATTTCTATATATATGCCCGGGAATTTGCTTACTTTAAGGAAAGGGGTTCATACAAGATTCTCTTTCAAATATTGAACCGTGACCACTAAGCCCACTAAATCCTTTTATTGCAATTGGGAATGCTCAGTCTCTCTACTTGTTTACTCCCAATTATTAACTGTAAGTCTCTGGGGGGAAAGATTATGCTCTATCGCTGTCAAGCCCAAATGACTGCGTAAACATGAGCAATCAACTTCCTAGTGCTCCTTTGCCAGAGCATCCCTTTACCACCTGATCTTTGCTGACATTTAGCAAAACCTATAAAACGCAGCGGACGCAAAGTCAGGACTCTGAATGCATCCCGTGCTAGAGGTGGGGAAAAAAGTTGTACTCTCTGCTGGGGGGGGGGGGCGAGGTAGAGACGTGGACAGAGGAAACCTACAGCAAGAGTAACGTCCAGTCACCATCCCCATTCGGGGGGGCGAAAAACCTCCCTATCTGAAACGCCCATTGCCCAGGAAGCAGGTCCCAAGTCGGTGTGAGCGCTCTTCCAAGACTCCCAACGAACACTACCTTGAAAACTTTACCATTTTTCCACACAAATGCAGACCTTGGGGGAAACAACTAGGAACCGCCATCTTACGAGCCATCCAATTTCACACAAGTGTCCCTCCAACTTAAGTTAATAACATTTTTGTCGGGGCGCCCCCCAGCCTAACACCCACCTCGGCGGGGTCGCCGCGCCCCCAGTGACCCGTCCCTATAAAATGGGGGCGTTCCCTGGAGGTTCAGACCCCTCCGGGGCGCTTTCTTCGCGAGGGGAGCGAAGCCACTCGACCCAGGCAGCTCCCGACTCCGGGCGCCCGAGCCCGTTCCGTCCCCATCCACTTCGCAACAAAGGGCGCCAGGGCTGCGGGAGCCGCCGAGCCGGCAGACGCGAGGGCTCCGCTGGGGACCATGTGCGTCGCGAGGGTGCGGAGGGGCGCCTGGGGGAAAACGGAGCTAAAGCGTGGGGCGGCGCGGGCGGCGCGTCCGGGCGCGGCGGCGGCGGCG
>NW_004524784.1:3684102-3685323 GCF_000260255.1 Octodon degus | reverse complement strand
CCCGGGCCCGCGCGGACCCCCGCCGCCCCCCGGCCCCGTCCCGGAGGCGCCTTTCCTCCTACGTACCCGGAAAGAGCGGCCGGCGAGAGGCGATCGAAACGGGCGGAAAAGACAATGAAAGTTAAAAGTCGTTCAGCAGAAAATGAATGTGAGCCAAGCGGCCATCTTGAAGCGAGCTGCAGACGCCGCTGTCAATGGGCAACGAGCGCAGCCGAGAGGGAGCCGCGGCCGCCGCGCTCAGCTCATGCTGCCTCCGAGCCCGGCCTCCTCCTCCGCCGCCGCCGCCGCCTCGGCCTCCTCCTCCTCCGCCTGGGCCTCCTCCTCCGCCTCCGCCTCGGCCTCCAACGCCTCCTCCTCCTGGGCCTCCTCCTCCTCCTCCTCCTCCTCCTCCTCCTCGGCCGCCGCCGCCACCTCCCGCTCCGCGCTCGGGGGAGGGAGCGCGCGGAGGGGGCGCGATCGGTATTATTCTGCGGGGCTGAGAGGTGTTTCTAATCCGGCTCGGGGCTCCCTCGCCAACATCCCCATTGTCTCGCCCGATCTCTGCCTTTAATACTACGATTATTATTTCATAGTTGCTGTGGGGGGAGGAGGGCGGGCGGGGGGCGCCGTGTGTGCGTGCGGCGGCGGCGAGGCGGGGGGAGGGGAGGAAGGATGAGGAGGGGGAGGGGAGGGTGGAAAAAAAAATGCACCGCTGAAGGCAGAGTGGAAACTGACACCGGCTCCAAAATGGCTCGGAGTCCGCCCGCCCCCTCCCCCCGGGGTCACGTGCTCCCCTCATTCCTTAAGGGCGGCCTGGGAATTAGTGTCGGTGTAGTCGGGCCCGTGGCCGCCCCCTCCCCTGCGCGCCGCGCGCCCGCCCCCTCCCCCTCGCGCTGCGCGGCATCGGCACTGGCGCGGCCGCGGAGAAAGACATTTCTCTACAGCGCCACACGCGCCGCCTTGCTCTCGGCGCGGGCACCGCTCGGCCCGCACGCCGCGTAGCCCGCCCGCCCGCCCCCGTTATTACTTTGTCCCGCCCGTGGTGCACGCGTCTGCGGGCTCCCGCCGACCTGGGTGCCCGGCCCGCGAGCTCCGAGGACTGCGGCCCGGACTCTGGCGCCGAGCGCTGAACCTGCGCCCGAGTTGGGCTCGCGGAAACAACAGCGCCCGCCCCAGCCTTCCTGCGTCCGCGCCGGCCCCTTCCCTGGCCACCGGCCGCCAAGGCGGGGCGCGCGCGGGCAG
>NW_004524784.1:3679983-3684002 GCF_000260255.1 Octodon degus | reverse complement strand
CGGCCGCCTCCGCGGCCACGCGCCCGCGCCCGCCCGGGGCTGGGCTCCCCGACCCGACCCGACCCGACCCGACCCGACCCGACCCGACATTCGCATCCTTCCCGCTGGGCTGAACCCAGCGAACAGGCGGGCGTTAAAAGTTAACGCTAATCGTGTCTAGCTCCTCACACGAAGTAATAATTAACACAAACTCCAATCCAAGCAAAATACCATCACGGTTTTTATGGGAACACCACCTTATTTATTCAGGGTGTAATATTTCTTTCGGAAGGCTTGAAAAAGATCAAAATACAGAGAAATGTACGGGTAATATCAAGGATGAGTTAAATGCATAGCACTCCCTTATGGTTTTTTTAGTCAAAATTGATGAATGGCATAAATTCAGGGGAAAACTTTTTCCTATTGAAAATGAAGGCATGCAGCTCGTACAAGCAACGATTCAACTAAACGCAAGGTGTTTCTTCTGCTTTTCCTCTACTCCGGGGGATCGTTAATTTCTCCAACTTATAACTGAGTTGCTCTTTCCAGGCTTTTTGAAGCATCTTTAAGTTTCCCTACTAAGTCCTAGAAGATATATAAAATGCCACGTTTTTAGAATAAAATTTGTAACGAAGTATTCAAGTTGCAGACAGGTGCAAGAAAAATGTCGGGAAAACACGTTCTGAGTTTGAAGTTCACTAGGATTTTAACTTTTGTCTTGTCAAACGAAGCATTTTCTATAAAATAGCTTCAAATCTGCAATTTTCATTAGATTGAAACACGAGTAACTGAATCCTCTTACATATATCTAAAATAATTGCCTCAAGTCATCTGAAGAGGTTTATGCTACATACATATATTCTGAAAGTCTACACTAGTTACATTGAAGAGACTAAAAGAGGTCTTCGAAAAATTTAACTACATCTAAATTTCAAGGAAAGACCTTTTAATCCCTTTAGGCTCTGAGTGGCAATATAAACAGATGTTGAATCTTCTGTACATGTCTCCTTTTATAAAAGTCATTTAAAACTACTGTTCAACAATCCAATTTGGAAAATTTCAATTTCTGCAAGCAGAGATGGCATTTTCAAAGCCATGGTCTTAATTTTGTCTATCTTAATGGATCAAACATCATGAATTGAAGGAATTTATATTACACTTGAAAAGTTTAATTACAGGGAACAGCAAACACATCAATGGTAAATTAGCATCTTAATTTCAAAAGTGAAGTCTATGTTAAAATATTGCTTGTGAAGCCCCCTTTCCATTATATCTTCATTATTTGTAGACATGCCTTTTTCTTTTGAAGTTTCCAAAAGCATTAATCCTCAAATATCTATACAAGACAGCTCCTAATACTGTACCTGTAATTGTTCCATGTTGCAGCTAAAACTAATCTCTGGGTAGGACTGGGAATCAGTGTTCTAGAGAGGAAGAAAAATAGTGTGTTTAAATCAAGAAAAGTTGAAATTTCACTACATATTTCATTTTTAGACAGGAATTGTCTAGACATACCTCTACATTTAGGGTCACCAAATATGCAGGTCTGTACATCTTATGAAGTTGATTGGTCTAAAACAATACAACATTTTAGTCTTTACTTTTAACACAAAGTTCCCTAAATCCCTCTTGAGAACAGTTAAACTTTACCTTTATTTGATATTCCAAGCGCCAAGAAACGTCAGTTATATGAGGGAGGGATTTGCCTATACTGCAAGATACAATGATAATTTGATATAAAATACAAGAAAATCTACCAGCATTTATCTTTACTAAGAATGGCAGCTACCTTTCAACCTCTCCACTCATTTTAACCAATTCTGAATTTTTAATTGTTACACTTTGTTTTGAAGTCCTGAAGTATAAAAGTATTTTTGAAATTACTCAATAAACTTTCATCTTTTTTAAAAAATAAACTTCATCTTTAATAATATCACCTTAAACTACCATTTCACATGTTCTTTGGCCCCTTTTCTTTGGGCCAGGAGCCCAGGGTTTTTTGCCCTGCTTTATTTCACACTAGCTCTCTCCATTCATACCTGAAAGTAAAAAGTGCCTCAGCTTGACACCCTACATGGTACCCACCTTTCCAGTAGGCTTTCCAGGGAATTCTTATTATTCTGGAGAGGGGAAAAAAAGGAAAGAAAATACATCTTTGCAAACTGAGTATAATTAAAAGTAATAATTGTTAAATTTAAAAAGTTAAAAGTAATTAACCTGGTATTCTGTGCAAAACAGTTCTATTCGCTCTCGGTCAAATTTACAGTCCTCCAGATAGGTGCTGGAGGGAGGAGGAGCCAAAGTTTAATCCTTATTTTAAAAACTGAAATTGCAGTTACAAAGATATTATTTCAAAATACATGGATGCTTAAATGAATCCTGTACCTTAGAGTTGATTTGTCAGCTCGGTGCTTTCCTGCCTCCAGTATATATGTTGCAGCTGCTGCATGACAACATTTTAAAACCACAGGGTCAATATGTTTCAAGTCTGGATGATCTAAAATAAAAAAATTGACAGCGATGCCTGTAATAATAAATTCCTTATGACATGTTCCTAACAGATACTTGATATGACTAAAAACACCTTTTAACAAGATAAAAATTCAGTGATGATTGTCAATTTTAAGTAACTGAAATGAGCAACAAGGGCAATTGCAAAATAATAAAGTATATCAGTAATTCTACTTTATCTATTTTAATTACCTTTTATTTTGCCCTAATCTTTTTATTAGTTTTAGAAACATGGACCCCAAAGGGGGGAAAAAAATTATACAGTGCTCACTAACACTGTATGGAGCAAATTCAAAGGAAAAAACAAAGTAAATATTTTACATGACAAAAAATTTGCAGATAACCTTCACATATTGTGATAAAATTTTAAGATAACTGGCCCAGTAGACATTAGTAAGTGAAGAGGCAGTGGCTGGAGTGAAAGGTGTAAAATGCAGACTAGGAAATTCAAACTCCTATCTGTGCTTTCAGGTTTTGACAGCCATCCTTTTGAGATTAACCTAGATGGTGGTTACTATTTTCGTTCTTCCACTTTCATACATTTTGTACAAAAGTCTCGTTCATGAAGTTACAGCAAAAAAACAGAAATCTGAATTGAGATATTTATATTTAAGAAGACTTAAAAGTGAATTGCCTTAAAATATGTCTGTAATCCACACTGACAGTGCCTTCAGCAATCGCTGACCAGACCGCTTCAATGAGCCTCGTCTCCTGGAGACTGGTGCGGAACAAAACATCAGACGCATTATTTTAGGGTTCTCGGGCCAAGCACTTGTGCGAAACACACTGAACTGGAAGGCTGGAGCTTTCCTAGGAACCTGAGTTCTTCTCTGAGTTGGAAGCACTCTTTGACCTCTGGTCATGACTTCGGAAACAAAGACCCTTTTAAGCCCTTGCCAGGGCAGTCTTGCAAGCCTGAATTGTAAGGAGCCCCCCAGTTGAAGTCCAAGTGTCAAAATAGCGGGTGCCCCAACCCAGCCTGAAAACCTTGGCTGTTTAGGCCACAAACAAGATATGAACGCGCGCGGGCTTTACAAAAGGAACAAAGCGACCGGGAGGGAAAGCGGGCCAGGAACGCGTCGCTGGCAGTGTGCAGGTGCCCAGCGGGGACAGCACAACGTTCGGGGTCCGCTGAACCCCGGGAGAGCCCGTCCCCACACTCCGTCCGGAGCGAAGGGCACAGCCCGCAGACTTCCTCTTCCCGGGGCTCCGCCGCGCGTCCGTCCCGCTCCTCTCCTGCGAGCGCCCTCCACCCAGGCCGTCTCAGCTCGGCGCCGAGCCGCTTACCCAGCACAGCTTCGTCCGCCTGGGCGTCCAGCAGGCTCTGGAAAGCCGCCCGGAGGAGAAGCGCGAAGGCGTTGGAGTCGAAGGAGCCGGGATCCGCAAGCGTCTGGAAGCCTCTCTGCACAGACTCCGAGAGCTCCATTGTGAGCGCGCCGTGACCTTCGACACGCGCACCACGTGACACGCGCCGCGCGCTCAGCTGATGCGGCGGCGCGCACGCGGCTCGGGGCGGCTCGGCGCGGCGG
>NW_004524784.1:3676856-3679858 GCF_000260255.1 Octodon degus | reverse complement strand
GGCGCGGGCTGCGGGGCCTCCCCGCCCGGGGCCTCCGCGTCCCCGCGCCCGCCGCGTCCCCAGACCTTCCCCCGGCGTGCGACCTCCAAGCCGCGAGCCCCGCCCAGAGGGTCGGTCCGGGGCTTTGTGGGCGCTCTCGGCGCTTTCTTCTCGCGCCTTGCGCTCACCTAGAACCGGCGCTCTCGGATCCCTAGACCGCGGCAGCGGCGGCTAGCCCCGCCCCCAGACCCCCTCCCCGCACCCCGTTTTGCTCTGGGTCTTGCGGGGCGCTTCGCTGTGAGGCCGCTGGATTTTTGTCTGTTTCTGCAAAAGAAAAACCTAGCAACGTAATCTGGAAGCGCTGCCTTTTTGTGAGGGATGCTGGAGACACCTAATTCCATAAATCTGGGTTTTTCCCTCTCCTTTGTCATTTCTGGAACTCGGCAATAGATTCCTTTTTCTGCGTTTGTTCGTGTATGCCCAGAGATGCACGCATCGAGAGCGTGCGTGTCCGAAACCGGGAGAGGAATACATTATTCATGAGCACAGTGAAAGGGTTATTGAAATGTTGATACGCCACTGCAAATAAATACCTTCCAAAAGCAAGCTGCGATCCGCTTTGTAGCTACACTATTCACTACATCCGTGGGTCCAGTTTTAATAAGCCCTTCATAAATACATGCACATGGTCCTCTGTAAAATTCACGGCGAGGAATGACATGAACTTTACTAGAAGTGAATTACTTTTTGAAGGATACCTATAACTTTAAAAAAAATCCTGTATGAAGTTTAAATCTCTGTATTTGTATGAAGTTGGTTTGGAGCAGCTCACAAAAAAACAAAAGTGTGAAGCCAAATAGGCATTTTTGATCAATGCCAAGAGCAAAAAAATTCAATATCTTGAAGGATGGAGGGAAAAGCTTCAGTAGGAGAAATATGTTTCGGTCTTTAGGGACGTTTGTTTGCAATGTTCAGTTGAACGTGAAACATTCTCCTCTTTGGCATAATTTAGGTGCCGAGGGGGTGCTGAGAACAGTCAGCGTTAACCATGCCTCAGTGCGTGAGGGGTACCTCGGTTCACAGTAACAACGCAAAGCAACCGGTGGCGTGACTACTCAGCCCTGCTCTGAAAGCTCAGAGAGGCATTTGTACTGAGAGAACACAGCAGCAATGAAAGGTTTAAAGGTTTCCCTAGGGTCTTTCTGAAACAAGCGCCTATTAATCATGTTTAGCTTTTTCTCCTCTCACTTTCTAATTCTTTGTTTCCTTTCATCAGCTGTAAAATGTCAATAGAAAATTTTCAAGATATCTGATTTATAAAGGGAATACTTCACAGGGCAGTACTGTGTAAATGTTAATATTAACACCTGTGCTCCATGTTTATTGAATATATATTTTGTATGATTAGGCATATTACCAATTGTTAATACTCTAACAGAATCTGAGCTGATAACTCTAATCATACTTAATGTACAAAATGAAAGCATTAATTCCTAGGCATAGATTTCAAAAGGTTAATTTTTTAAAAAAGAAAAGTAAACAAGGTGGTTATGAATTTGTGGACATAAAAATTGGGAAATTTATAAGAACTGTTTCCAAAATAGCTGTCATATTGCTCTTTTGTTCATAGGTAAGTACTTCTCTTAGAGTCTGGCTTTTGCCTAAATGTGTTCATGTGTTAGGCCCAAGTGGTAGTACATTTACAGCTCATGCAAAATTTTAATAATGTTTTCTGAGGCCAAAAGGCCAAGTTTTCGTACAACAAGTACTTTTATTTTAATTTCCTTTGAAGGATGCGCAGGATTAAATATTTGTTTAAATGTAGAACATGTATGCCTTTGACAAGTCACTGAAATACATAGAACTTTTAAAAGACAGTATTAGATGTAGACTTTCTTGGTGGCAGTCATAAAATCAATGAATTTTATATTATTAGATAAAAACTATATATGTGAAAATACAATTAAAACTTTTTGCTTTGATCACTGAAAACAGCCCTGGAATTTCATATGAACTTTAAAAATTCTTCAGTCTCAAAAGCAATAGACTAAATTTGACCTCGAAAAGCTTTTTAAAAGAACAGTTATGTGAAGCTGTAAACAACCATATTCAAACATCTTCATATCAATAATACTATATCTTGCCTTCTAAACTGCAAATATTAGAGTAGAAGAACCTCTAACAATCTAAAAAATATTTTGAAAACCAGAAAGTATCATTTTAAATAATGTTTTAGAGTTCCAAAATACATTGTATCCTTGGAACTGATTAATATTTTTTAGGAACGGACTTACTATTAGCCCCTGTATTATGATTACAACTCAAACAAGTTAACTCTTGTAGGATCTTTGCAATCAGCTTCCCCAAAGGCCTTACTGCTGATTGTTAGTTTTGTGAATCAAAATATTTTCTTTTTTTAGAGTGTATTGTTAGTAGTTTTGCTTTTGCACAGAGAACTGAAAGAAGGCATTCCTTCATATTAAAGAGTTTATTCAATACCTGTAGTGATTAAAAAAGAAATTCCAATATGTTTAAGTACCAATGAGGGGAAAAAAAGGAAACTCGCTATGACTTAGTGCCAGTGAGCAATCCAAGAGATTTAACTAGGCTATATACTATGCCGGTCTACAACTGGGATCTCTTTTATTCTTGCCCATAGAAATGCCCATTCATTTTCTAGAGTAAAGACAGTTAAAATATTTTTTAAAGTACCTATAGATAAGGAAAAATCCTCTATACTACTTAATACTGATTTTTTGGTGACTAGTTATCTTAAAACCTTGAAATAATCATGAAAAAGGAACTTACTGTTTTTAAGACGTTATACACATGAACAGTTGGAAAGAATATCTGAGTTATACATGACCCTTGACAGTATAGGTCAAAAAGTACTGAAATGAAGTTTATAAATCCCATCTAAATGTACTTCTTTTGCTAAATAATTGTAAGGCATAAATTGGGACTTAAAATTTGAACTATCAATTTTTTTAACTTTTGTTGGGAGGACACCAGAAATTGAACTC
>NW_004524784.1:3662943-3675711 GCF_000260255.1 Octodon degus | reverse complement strand
TTTTTTTTTTCTTTTTTTTGCTCCGAATGCCTTCAGGGCAGGTTTGGCTGGCTTGAGTTGTAGGGATCGAACCACAGCAACCTGAGCCTGACTGCTTTGTTGAAGCAGCCACTTAAAGAGCTGAGGTAAGGGCAGGACCCCAAGGGCCCTTATTTTTAAGCAAAATAATTAATGTTCTATATGACTGTCTGAGTTACATGGACTAAAGTTGTCAAGTCTTCAGTTAGGAAGAAATAAGGAATTGATTTGTAAAAAGGAAATAAAAATAAATGTATTTTTGCACAAGATGAAGGCAATTTTAATTTAAAGGTAAGGAATTTAGGAAGAAATGAGAAAGAAAGCAATCATTTTCCATGCAACATTCAGTTGAAAAAGAACAGACTAAATTATGTGCTTTAGGATTCCTCTATATAGACAAATAGGAAACAATTTACCTTTAAGTTCTGGGAGTGATTGAAATGATCACCATGTACTTATCATTTTTTTTTTTCCAGAAGCGGGGATGGAACTCAGGCCCTTGTGCTTGCCAGGGAAGCACTTATTCCACTGAGCCATCTCCCTGGCCCCTACTTATTTTTATAAGCTGTAAAGAACAAGTTTATTTCTGAGATCAGAAAATTTATATCACCAGTAAACTGACAGGAAATCGAGGATCTGGCCAATGATGGAACAAATTCTGTCAAATAGATGATTTAGATAATAAGCACAGTTAGCACCTTGACAGCAGGTGGATTGTTTTCTCTATTTAAATTATAAAAATTGCCACTCGTGTCTCATGTGTCCTACATCATCCACCTCCTTCTTCTGTATAGTACATACACATACGGATTGGCCTAAGTTGTTCATGTATTTTTTAAAAGAAAGAGAGAGAGACAAGAAAACAAGAAAGGGGAAAAGGCAAACTGGCTTTTCCTACCAAGAGGAAAACTTTCTAAGAAGGCTTATTGACTATTTTCTCTGACACATCTGTACAAGAAATTGTCTTATCTATACTGAGTTCAGCTGAGCTTCAGAGTAACACACAAGATAGACTGGAAGATTATCTGTCTTGTCCGGAATCTAGCCGGTGCCAAGGTGTCATAAAGGAGACTACAACATCAGAGAATTTTCAGATTCCCTTTCCATTTGGGTTCAGGACTTGGGTTCTACCCTTAACACTGTATTTTCCTCATACCTCTGACACTGAAATTTTGGTTAGATCCATGAATCCCAGCCCAAAGGAGAACAATGGCCCAGGCAATGGCAAATCATTGTCTCTAGCAAGAATGTTTCAAAGTTTGTATTTGAGAGTGTCTTAGTTACTTTTCTCTCATTGCTGGGACAAATACCCAACACTCAAAATGAAGGAAGGAAAGGTTTATTTAGCTCACAGTTACTGGAGGTTTCAGTCTATACACATCTGGGTCCAATGCAGAGCAGCACATAGCAGAAAGCAACCTTTCATGGTGGTGGCAAAGAGCAAGAGCACAAGGGAGGGGTAGCAGCAGCTCAAACCCCTAGCTTCTCTTCCTACCTTACATTGTAATGCAAATTACCTGCCCCAGGGCAGGGGCAGCATCCACACCCCCAGTAATCAATCACAAACTCCAGGAGCCATCCCAAGTTTTTTTTTTTTTTTAATTTGTTTTGTGTGTGTGTGTGTGTGTGTGTGGCCAGCTCAGCCCACCAGGGGGCGGGGCTGGCTGGCATGTGGTGCTGGGCGATTGAACCGCGGTCCCTGTGCTTTGCTAAGCTTGTTGTAAGTAGGTGCTTTAGACCACTGAGCCATCTCACCGGCCCTTGCCTGAGTCTTTGAGGGGACACCTATACACAAACCATAACAGAGAGCATATTTTTACACATTAAAATTGGAAATTTAAGTAATCTCTAAATAGCTGTACTCATTTTAAGGGAATATAGTTTTACAAAGAAAAATGGAAATCAAAGCCATGAAAGGAGTATTTTACTGATTAAAACTCAAGTAAGTATACTTGCTTATAAACTGTAAACTTGGACCACATTCACTTATCATATGAAGCATTTTAGAATGAAAATTATGGCACTTACCTGGCAAATTCAGGGTCCTGAGTTCAATCCCTGGTACCGTAAAAAAAAAAAAAAAAAGAAAGAAAGAAAGAAAGAAAGAAAGAAAGAAAATTATGCACATAGTGGATAATCTAAACTGTATACATTCTAAACACTGGAAAAGAGTATGCTAGATATACTTTTAACTCATTTAAAGTAAATGTTTAAATCAAAATTTGTATTTTAAAAGAGTTTACCTAGCAAAGAAAGGCCTACATAAGTGTTTTAATGCTTTGAAATATGCATAAATTTAAAATAATACTTGTTAAGAATTTAGCATTCTAATTATGGTTGTTATAAATATATTATTTTTGACAGAATACTGCTATTTTATTTCCCCTGATAAAATAAAATATGGACTTGAAGCAATTTTTTAGATAATTCAGTCTAATGTTTTCTTTTTTAAAAAACTTAGTATAATTATTTTCAATTTTCTCACTTAATTTTTGTCTGGACAAAATTATTCAGAAAATACTTGAAGTGATTATACATACCTGAATTTAAACCTATGGTAAATTTTCATGAATTTTAATACTTTTAATAATAGTGCAAGTTTAATATTAGATTGATAAGAAAACAGATAAAATTCTCCATTGTTTTTATTTCCACATTGGGTTTTTCTTTCCAAATTTTCATTTGATTATTTTATTAAAGTTAAAACCTGAATATTGTTGTTCTAACCTTTACAAATGTTATATTAAAATTAGAACAACCCCCATCACCACTCCTCAACCTCAACCCTCCATCACCTCAGCCCCAGGGTTAGGAAGAGAACTCAGGGCCTTACACTTGCTAGGTCAGTATTCTACTACTTAGTTATATCCTCAGACTCAAATTAGAATTCTTTGTGTAAGCATTTTAATCTGTATTTTCTGATGGGATTAGAGAGATTCAGTTTTATTAATTCTTTTTTTGTTTGTTTGGGTTTTTTTTTTTTTTTGGTGGTATTGGGGATTGAACTCAGGACCTTGTGTTTGCCAGGCAAGCACTTATTTTACAGAGGTATCTCCCTGGCCCCTTATTAATTATTTTTTTTTTTTGTTTGTTTGTTTGGGGTTTTTTTTGGTGGAACCAGGGATTGAACTCAGGTCCTTGCGCTTGCCAGGGAAGCACTTATTCCACTGAGCCATCTCCCTGGCCCCTATTCTTTTTAATATAATGAAATACCAAGAAAGTAATGAGTGGCAACAGGGTAAAAGGGAGAATTGTATTTATATATGTAAGTTTAGAGCATGTAATTAGAAACTTAGACTTGAGTTACTAGTATTTGGGTAACTGCTCAACTTTGTTTTCTATATCCTTTCTTTCTCTTTCTCTCTTTCTCTTTCTCTTTCTTTCTTTCTTTCTTTCTTTCTTTCTTTCTTTCTTTCTTTCTTGATAGAAGAAATGGGCCTAAATTGTTCAAAGCAGCAGAATCCTAAATCAAAATTAATCAGATAACTAGTAACTTTTACTAACCTACAGTTTTCTACAAATCGTAGATCAAGAAAATAAATTTTGTGAAAAAATAATTATGCTGATGGAAATATGTGGGCTAATGAGGCCTAGAAAAACCAAATTTTCATATCCTTTTCTTAAAATTTTAAAGTATCAGAATAGTTTAAATGAGATCCAAGTGTGATATATAGTTGAGTAACTTGCAGAACATGACTTACTTTGTTAAAATAACCCAACAAAGATATTTGAGAATTAAAATTAAGAATAGTTTTATAAGAACAAGGGTTTTAATAAAGACATATGTTTGTCTTATGAATTTCTATGTACAGTATGTGCTCTTTACAAAGAACTCTCACCACTTTATACAGCAAAAACTGGGAAATGTTGATTTTGCACTTGTCAATTATATTACAAATAACTGAATATTATTATGGCAAATAATATTCTATCACGTTTTGCATGTACTTTTGAAGATTATCTTAAAATTATTTTGGCAATCAGATGGAAATAAACAAAAATCTGAAATTCAATGCTTATGAGACATTCTTTTTTTTTTTTTTTTAATGTGTGTGTGTGTGTGTGGCCAGCTCAGCCCACCAGGGGGTGGGGCTGGCTGGCATGTGGTGCTGGGGGATTGAACCGCAGCCCCTGTGCTCTGCTAAGCTTGTTCTAAGTAGGTGCTTTAGACCACTGAGCCATCTCACCAGGCCTTATGAGACATTCTTAGGCAATAATTAAAGTGTTTTTTTTTAGAAGCTTACAAGAACATTTTCAAGTGAATTCTTTCAAACTAATTTAAATTTCATTTTGCTCTTCTTCTTTTCTAAAAGTTGCTATGATCAGTATTTGTTGGTAGTGACCAACACATCCCTTGCTGGCTGATGCGCAAGTTGAGTCAAAATGATAGTGTATTAAAGTCAAAGCTAGAGTGGTGATAGGAAAGTAGTCATTTTGCAAGCCAGCAACCTGCCTTGTAATTGTGGGGAGGAGAGAGGGGAACAAAGCATAAGAAACCGCCCAGTTAACTTCTAAGTGTGTCCATAAGGACAACCTACTTTTGTTTGCTTACATGTTTTTCCTCTTAGCTTCCCTTTATTTTGTTAAACTTTCAGAAATTAATATAAAGAACAAAAGGCTTGGTTAGATTTAAACATGCAGTATTTTATGTAATTTCCAAGTCAGCCCTTGCACTATGTCTCAGTGGGCACCACATATGTTGGAGGAACAAGGCTCTGAGTTGATCCCCAGCACTAACATAAGTAAGTAAAAACAAAAAATAAGAGTTGGGAAAACAGCTAAGTGTTAGACTGTATGCTTAGTGTGGACAAAGCCCTAGCACCACAGTTCAATCCCTAGCACCACAGAAAAACAAAAAATTTAAATTAAAAACTAGTCCACAGAAATGTCATCAAAATCTCAAGTATAGTTATACAAGTTATATAGATGTTTAAATGGTCATTAAGCTAAATAAAATACACTAGTAGGAATATAGCTAATACTACTTTGTGATTGTAGTGATTCCAGTATTAGAGGTTATCTGTAGGTGCAAGTAGAATATTAGTTTTTTACAATAACATACTGCTTATAGTGAAACTGAAAAAGAATATTTAAAAACTTTTTTAGGTGGCATTTATCCCATTTATTCAGATATTTAACAGAAATCTTCCTGTTAAAAAATAAACTAACTAAAAAATAAACTATACATTTTAGTTTATTTTTTAACAGGAAGATTTCTGTAACTTTGCCTAAAAAGTATATTTTATCTTAAAAATTATAAAGATCACTGTAAAGCTATATAAGTTATAGTGTCTTCTTAAAGTACAATGAAGTTCATGAAATATAACATGAGTTACTGAAAAAGTAGGATGAGTTTGTCCATTTATTTATTTAGTTAGTTTTTTGAGACAGACTCTCATTATGTATTTCACGCTGGCCTTGAATTCACAGCGCTCCTCCTGCCTCAGAGTGCTGGGGTTATAGGCATGCGCCACCACGCCTGGCCAAGTGCCATTTACTAGCTAGTTAAAACTTCGCTGAATGAAGGTAATACAAAGTGCACTGGGAAGCCCAATAGAGTCAAATGCTTATTTCACCTGCTTCTACTTCTATGACTTTGAATGAAAGATTTATTTCCTCTAAGTCTCATTTCGCAAAGTGTTTAGCAGGAATAATAATGACATCCTTTTCATATGCCTCATGAAAAACACCCAGAACTAAGCCATGTGTTCCATGTGTATAGTTATAACCAAATCATGCAGTTCTATGACTTTTAAATTTGCTTTCCCTGGCATAGATTTTCTTTTCCATTTAAATTTACAGCTGTTGTGCATGTGATGCAACCATTTGAGGATCCCAAAGACATAGGTCCCTATTTAGAAAATTAAAATAAAGCCTTCTGGGATGCCTGGTGCTTCTTCACTTTCAGAGACTTGAGTGAATCTTACAGAGTTGATAAAATAACAGTAATCACATTATAGCCTCTAAGACTTCGATGACATTTTCTTGTCCTCTCATCACTTGAGCCCCCAAAATCTCCCAGCCTTTGTGATGGCCAGCCTACCTTTAAATGCCCTCCTTTAAGTGGCTGGTCCATTCCTTCCCCTCTTACTTGTTCTTACTCTAGTATTTCTTGAGTCATTTCCTTTGGTTAGCAGTTTTTAAGATGCGTCAAAGATTTGTGTACTGGTCTTGTATTTATTACTCTGGAATAAATTCTAAGATGTAGGGTTGCTAGGTTATATGATATGTGTATATTGAACTTTATAAGACATTGGCAGGCTGTTGTCCTCAGTAACTATATCATCTTGTGTTTCTACCAACACTGTATGGGAGTTTCAGTTTCTTCACATCCTTCCCTATGTGTGTATTATCAGTTGTTTTTACTTTAGACATTTAAAATTTTTATTTTGATTTCTTTGTTTTTTGGGGTTTTTTTTGGGCTGGCTCAGGATGCCTTAAGGGCAGGTCTGGTAAGGCAGGAGGATCTGGGGATCAAACCACAGCATCCTGAGCCTGACTGTTTTACTTACGCAGGCACTTAAACAACTAATGGGCAGGCCCCCAATTTCTTTGTTTTTGAGACAGAGTCTCACTATGATTCCCACAGTGGTCTCAAATTTGTGGGCCTGAGCAATCTCCCACCTCAGCTTCCCAAGTAGCTGGACTAGCGGTATGTATCACCAAACCTGGTTTGTGTATTTATTTATATTTTAGGGAAGGGTCTACAGGGTATTCGGGCTCTCACTACTAGACAGGACTTGTAGTGAGCTGCCTGTTTACAGCCTCCCAAGAGCTGGAATTACAGGCATGTGCCACCACGCCCAGTCTCCATCGCAGTCTCAGTGCACCCCTGGGGGTGAGGCCAGCACGGCAGACCCAGGGATGGAACCCCCAGTCCCTGAGCGCTTTAATCCGCTGAGCTATTTGGCCGGCCCACATCTGGTTTATTTTAGACATTCTAATATGTACAAAGTGGTATGTTAGTGTGGTTTTAATTTATATTTCCCTAATGACTAATTATGTTGAACACCATTTCTTTGAGCCTATTGGCCAAATGTGACCTTTGTTATCTAAGTGCCTATGCAGCTAGTTGCCTTTTTTTCTTCTATATTTAGGACAGGGTCTACAGGGCCTACAGGGTCTACCTGGTCTCACTATGTAGATCAGACTCATAGTGATTCTTCTGTTTTCAGCCTCCCAAGCGCTGGGATTACAGGAGCTCCCCACAGCGCCAAGTCTCAATTGCCATCTCAACCAGCCCCGGGGACCAGGCTGGCACTGCCTAAACTGCCGCTTTAGTCCGCTGAGCTATAAGGCTGGTTCTTGCCTATTTTTTATAGGGTTATTTGCTTTCATACTGAATTTTGGATGTCTTCATTTCCTAGACTGGAGGTTGAGCCCAGGGCTTTGTGTTGCAAGCATTCTACTACGGAATGTCAGCCTTTCCAGTTTTTTTTTTTTTTTTTTTTTTTTTGAGACAGACCCTCACCCTAAATTGTCTGGGCTAATCTTGAAATCCTAATCTTCTTGTGCCATCTAGTAGATGGAGTTACAGATGTGCACCCCCCTTCCACCAACTGGATACTTGTCCTTTATCAGATGTATGTGGGCAAATATATTTGTGGATATTTCATGGGTTGTATTTTTTTTTGTTAGCATCTTTCAAAGGGCAAAATTTTAAATTTCAGTTACTTAAGATTTTTTTAATCAATTATTCTCTTGGTATCGCAACTAAAAATACTCTATCCAAGGTCTCAAAAATTTTGTTTTATTCTAAAAACTGAAGATTTTACATTTATGTTTGCAATCCATTCTGAGTCCATTTTTATACATTTGCTCTTTTGTCCAAATTTCTGATCATTCTCTCTGTCACACACACATGTGCACACATGCAACATGTGCACACATGCAACATGTGTGTGTACGTTGCATCTTATGTTCTGTTCCATTGATCTATGTGTCTATCCTTTTGCTAATATCACACAGTCTTGACTTCTGTAGATTAATTTGGTACTGGGGATCGAACTCAGGAAGGACCTTGGGCTTGCCAGGCAGGAACTTAACCTACTGAGCTATCTCCCCAGCCTGACTTCTGTAGATTTATAGTAATTCTTAAAACCAGATAGTAAGAGTCTTCTAACTTTATTTTTCTTTTTTCAAAGTTGTTTCATCAGTTCCTTTTTTCTCCACAAAAAATTTAGACTCAGTTGATTTCTATAGAAAGGCCTATTGGGATCTTAATGGAGATTACATTTAATGTATTGATAATTTGAAACAGAAATGACATAACATTGAACCTTCCAATCTTCATAAGATAGTATATCTCTATTTTTATTTATATAATTGATTTTTAATCAATATTTTATTATTGACCATACAGATTCTACACATACTTTGTGAAATGTATACCTCCATATTTATAGATTTTTGTGCTTTCTGAAATATAATTTTTAAAAATTGCATTGTGAAATTATAAAAATACAATTGTTTTTGTGTTCTGTATACTGATCTCATGACTTACAACATTGCTAAAACTCAGTTATTCTAGTAGTTTTTAATGGACCATAGGATTTTTCTGTATAAACAATTACGTGTTCTATAGAGGCAGTTTGTTTCTTCCTTTCCAATCAGTATGTCCTTTATTTCTCTTTCATGATGAGTGACACTGGCTAGGACCTCCACTACGAAGCTGACTGAGCACGGTAAAGGTGGACAGCCTTTTTTCAAGTACAAATAGAAGTTTTCACCACATTTCACTTTACTTTAAAGTTTGTAACTTTCTGAAGGGGTTTATTTGTCTTTCTACTTGTAATAGTTAAAAATCCTTATAATCAAAGGAAATAATATGCTAAACATGATATTAAAATACATTTGAAGAAAATTAAGCATAATCTCCTTGAAAAATAGCAAGTCAGCCTCTTGATGCCTACTGTAGCTTGCGTTCTCTCAGTGACTACAGAAAAAGGAGAGATAAGTGTTCTCCACACATACTGCAGTCTGGGCCCTGTGCCTGCTCTGTATCATGAGGAGGGAGGCCTGTGAAAAACGTAGCAAATCATAATCCCAACAAAAGAAGATAATTTGAAGATTAAAGGGAATTGTAAAACCAGCATTAAAGACTTTAAATTAATTTGTTTCATGGGCTAGGTAACATTGTTGACTGTATAGCAGGTGCTTTGAGCCCTGCTATAAGACATGTATCCTCACAATTGTCTTGGGCTAGTACTATTGTTCCATTTTCACAGATATGGAAATTGATGTTAAGACTACTTTTGCTTCTTACTTGAGGTAACATAATGTAGTGATTTTATATTTTGTCAATTCAGCTAACCTGGAACTTTACGTCCCAGAATTTCCTGAATTACATGGCTGCCAGGTAAAGCTGCGCCCAAAAGATAACTGTGCAAGACTTGGAATGTGGAAGTAAAGCAGCAACCATTATAATCAAAAGCATAATGACGCCAATCTTCTGGCCCACCTTGCTCAGTGAACCACCAGCCAGGCTCACAGCATACTTAGACGCTGCCCATTTCTTGGATGTTTTCCCTTCTGGGCTGGGCTAAGTGCCATGAGAGACAGTAGGCAGCCTCCACACTGTGTTATCCCAACAAGGTGTACTTCCTCTCCACCACCTTGGGTCCAGCTCTCCTTACCAACAGCTGGCCCCGAGTATCGTCAGTGGTTTGAGGCCCACCTGCAGGCAACATCATACCCTTTACCTATGACTTTACCTGAGTTCCACCCGCCCCCTCCTTTTGACACCTTTACAACATCTTCCACCATTAAGGACATCTAATCCTATCATGCATCCCTAATTCCACACTGTTACCTGTAGTTCTGCTTGGACTCAGATTCTCCTGTTTTTAGCCTCCCAAGTGCTGGGATTACACGCACTACCATGTCCAGTCTCACTGGCCTTCTCAGCATGCCCTGGGATGGGGCCAGCACAGCACGCTGGGGATAGAACCCCTGCCACTGCACTCTGCCTAAGCAGGCGCTTTAGTCCACTGGGCTATCTGGCCAGCCCTGTTTGTTGGTTTTTAACACACATGTCTCATTCCTCAAAAATATGCAATATGGTCCTGCATTAGAATGTAAACTTCTATTTGAGTTCACTGGGTATGTGTTATAATATACCAGTATATATGTAGGTGAGGTATAAGAAAAGATCAACTTGTTTTTATCAGTACTGAGGATTAAACTCAGTGACTGCTGAGCTATATCCCCAGCCTTTATTATTTATTTATTTTAATGTATTTGGTTGTTGCAAGGTCTCACTATGCAGCTCTGACTCGTGGTGATCCTCCTGCTTCCAGCCCCCCAGCTCTGGGTTTACAGGTGTGTGCCACTATGCCTGGACTCTCTGGCCCACTCGGCTTGCCCTGGGGGTGGGGCTGGCATGACATGTGTTGCCAGGATCAAACTACCATCCCTGTGCTTGCCTAAGCTTGCCTAAGGAGGTGCTGTAGTCCGCTGAGCTATCTTGTTGGTCCCTACTTATTTATTCTTGTATATGGTTTCACTAAGTTGCAGAGATTGGCCTTGAATTTATGATTTTTCTGTTTCAGCTTCCTGAATATCTGGAATCACAGGTACACACCACCATACCCAGGAAGAACAACAATTTTAAATAGGAATTATACTACTGTTCAAGTTGGAAAGTTCCCGTTACATGCTAATGGGAAGCTAAAGTTTCACTAAACTTTCAGTGAAATACAGAATCTTGCCCTCATTTTATCTAAGGCTCACTAGAGACTTTTATCATATATTTCTGAAAAGCTATCTATCCGTTTCATATAGTATAGTGTATCCATCTCATTTTTTGGTCCTTAGAAACATACTCTGACTTATTTATTGAAAAAAAGATTTTTAAGCCAGTCATAACGGCACATGCCATGAATCCCAGCACTCAGGAGACAGGCAGGAGAATCACTGTGACTTGTAGGTCAGCCTGGACCTGCCACAAACAAACAAACAAACAAACAAATTTTTTTAAAAGGATAATAAGTTGCTCTCAATCTCTGGCAGAATCGCAGAATGAGGCTTTGGGGCAGTGACACTAACTCCCTAGGAAAAAGGTATCTTACCTTTTGTTATAAGTACAAGTAATGGTAGTAGATACAAGCAACTTTTTTTTTTTTAATTTATTTTATTTGTGTGTGTGTGTGTGTGGCCAGCTCAGCCTACCTGGGGGCGAGGCTGGCTGGCATGTGGTGCTGGGGGATTGAACCACAGTCCCTGTGCTTTGCTAAGCTTGTTCTAAGTAGGTGCTTTAGACCACTGAGCCATCTCGCCAGCCCCGATACAAGCAACTTTTAAGTTTAATCTGTCTTATTACCATTTCTCTATCAACCAAGCCAAGTCAAGCTCTAGTTTGCAGTATTCATGGCATAAATACTTTCTGAATCAACTGGTCCTGAGCTCCAAATGTGAGGTGACTAACCAAGGAATTGGGAAGCACTGTATCACGAAGATGCAAGGGATGTACATGTATAACCTCCCATCCCTACATAATAGTACAACAATTAGGATGCAGTGATGGTTGAGTATTTATTACCTGTAAAAATATAATTGGCCAAATCTAAGTTTATATAATTTAGTTTTTAGTATTATACTTAACAATAGTCTCACAACATTTCTGAAGATCTAGCAATCAGCTTCTGCACGCTGGCAGAGCTGGCTGTAGCACACCGCTGCTTTAGCCAGAAAGCAGCAGCCTGCATCTCTCACAGCACCACAGGAGGGAAGGTAGCTCGGTGCCAGTGCCTCTGGGCAGAGACTCTGCCACCAGCACTGGAGGGTAGTCTGGGTGCTGACTCAGAATTCATCCGTGGTTGGCATCTGTGACCACAGCACCACGACCCTTGTGTGTTTTGTGCCTCTAGCTCCCAAGACTTGAATTAGTAGATGCCTCTGATTGATGTACCTCATTTAAGTCCATTGAATCTGCAGATTTCATAATTCTACATTTTCAGTGGAATAGGTAGCAGGCTGTGCCTCAGAGATAGGTTCTTCAAATACAGACAAGGAGATTAGATATTGGGTGGCAAAAATGGTAACCCAGTCGTTAGTTTGCCCAGTTCTATATTGCATTCCTTTGATGCCCTGATATTAGTATACAATCTTGTTCCAATATTTAAACTTTCAAAACAGAAGAAGAGTAGAAATAGGATAGTTTGGACAGAGAAAAAAAAAAGAATATTAGAAGGAAGGAAATGACTCTGACATAACAAGTAAGTTCCAGTGCAATGGAAAATGTGCCCTCCTTCTCACCATTAGCCACATCCAAGTCAGGAGCTCAGCATGATGTGCTTGTCTCTCTGGTGTCACCAACTCGCATGTCAATGTTCTGTCGCCTATGAGCTAAACCTTAAAACTAGCCACCAGGTTGGGTTAGAGCCTGTATTAAATAGTGGGGGAAAGAACTGGGGAGAAAAGTGAAATGAGTGAAAATATGCAGGTATTACATGACTCAGAAAAGAAGAAAACATTTCTCATTTACGTTATGAATCACAAGGTGACTATAGCTGTTCCGATATCGCCCACGCTGCACACTCCAGCTTCTCAGCCTTCACTCAGCACTGCAGTTGCTTGAAAGCCTCACCCCAGAGGGAGAAGTCAGACCATCATTCCTGAAAGATGTGCACTACTAGTGCCTCTGCGTGGATGGAGTTTCTAGCATTTTCACCACTGCCACAGTAGGATTAGGAGGTGACCTGATGCATCCTCCAGAATTTTGTTTTAAAAGCGAGTAAAAAATAAATTAGA
>NW_004524784.1:3657780-3662442 GCF_000260255.1 Octodon degus | reverse complement strand
CTTTCCCTTTCACAGTATCTATTTTACCTTTCAGATTTTATTTACTCTTTCAAGTTCTTACACTAGGAAGACAATATGATGTTTACATATGCAGGTGTGATTTATTTCACTTATAAGTATGATCTCTAGTTTCATCCATTTACCTGCAAAAGCCTTGAGTCTATTATTTTTTATAGCTAAGTAATGCTCTATGATATGAAAATACCCCATCATTTTTATCCATTCCTCAGGTGATGGACATTTGGGTTGTGTCCAAGATTTAGCTATGACAAATTGCACTGGTATAAACGTGGGTGCAGATATGTATCTCTGTGGTATCATGTTTCTAGTTCTTCTAGAAAAATACCCAGGAGGGGTATAGCTGGGTAGAATGGGACTTCTAATCTTAGTTTTTCCTTACTTTTTATTTAAGGGCAACCAAACAGTAGTAGTAATAACTTTCTTGAACTATTATTCATGGATATGAGAAGCCTGAACTGGATATAATAATTTATAATTTAGTGAACACATTGATTTTCTCCTAGAGAAAGCATTCGTTCCTTGGGTACTAAATGAGGTCTGTGTGTTACTGCAATAGTAGCAGACATTTTGCAGGTGGATTATTAGGTCTAGTTCACTCCTACTTTTGCCTCCACTTCCCAAATCTGCTTATGTTGTGGGAGCACTGGTTGCTGCTTAGTATTATTTGCTGGATTTCATAAGGTAGCACAGCAATCTACCAAGGATGCACATTGCTAAGTCTTCATAAAATCATCCCACTACTCCATAAGGTCTGCTACTTCAGAGCAGTACGCACATGGTAAGGGAATCTTGTGGGAAAAAGCTCACTGTCCCACTGGGCTTGCATGAGACAGGCTCAGCTGAAAACATTTTTTCCCGTTTTTAACTTATTCAGTAAATACTTCTTGAGTGTCAGTCATGTACAAAAAAATCATTCTAGCTGGATGGAATACAAGAAACAGAACAGACTAAAATCTCTGCCCTATAAAGCTTATATTCTAAAAGAAAAAAAAATAGACAATAAATATTAGAAGGCAACAGATTCTATGCAGCAAAAGATAAAGAGGTGCTTGCAACTTTTAAATAGGGTTGTTAAGTCCTCATTGAACTTGTAACATTTAAGCTAAGATTAAAGGAAGGGAATGGTTATATTCTGCCCTGCAAAATAGTTTCATTTTAGAATCCATTTCTAATAATTTCTCCAAAGAACTAAAGCAGGCTAATGTTCAACAGACTTGGTATTGGATTATGTAGTCTAGATAAATAGTAAATATACAATCTGGCCAAATAGTTTGGTTCTAGGCACTGGAATCCCAAATAGCCTGTGAACAATGGCCTTGTGGGGCTCACTCTGTTTCCTATCCTTATATTGCTGCTGTACATGCTTTGTCCTGCTGACACCCCTTACATTGTACCATGCTGGGGCACGGTGTTCTTCTTATCAGTTCTCTGGAAGTTAGACAGAAGCCTTCATCACACCTAACACTTCCCCAGGCTACATAGGCTAGCTAATGCAAAGTATATGCATTTGTTTTTCAAGGTTGGCACTTCCCTGACAGTCATGTGTTGGTTAATGGAGGGACAGGTGTTAAGAAATGCATTTTATGAGTTTTTTGTATACACATCACATTAAATCAAGATGGCTGCAATGTCACTGTCACTAGGCAATGGAATTTTATGGTGACACCATCGTACTGTGCTCCTTCATTATTATGTGCCTTATGAATGTACATACACACAGTCCTCAGTGTAGGGTGGCATTGGAAGTTGAAAATACTGTCACAGTAAAAAAATTCATTGACTATGTCTAGCTTCCCAGGCAGGGTTAGTGACACAGTACCCTGGAGAGTAGTCATGGTTTTCTCGTGATCCTATGCTGAGTGGGAGCTGCACGCTCCATGCCACGGTCCAGTGTCAGACAGTGACAAAAGCACCATGGCAATTGCTAACTTGGAAAAAGGTCCATGTCAAAATTTGACATGTGGTTTCTACCAAATGGTTGCCACTTTCACATCATTGTAAAGTCAAATGGTGAAAGCAATTCATGAAGGTAATGATTTCCATAAGGCCAGGTCTTTAGAGTCTTCAAACCAGTCAAGAAGCATTAACAATTTCAGGAAACAAAGGAGATTCCATTAGGGATGGAAATTCAGCATATTCTGAGTTATTCTAATCACCAATATGTCCATCTTCCAATCCTCGGGGTCTCACCCTCTCCCATTCAGGATTACCTTGAACATGAGGAATCTGGTGAGGTTGATACTTCAACTGACATTGTAATTAGACAATCCACAAGATTTAAACTTAAATTATATTTTCAGCAATCTTGGCACTCACTTTGGGGTCCGTAAGTATTACTGTACAATAAATATTATTTAAGAAAAATCAGGGGGCCGGGGAGATGGTTCAGTGGAATAAGCGCTTCCCTGGCAAGCTCAAGGACCTGAGTTCAATCCCCGGTTCCACCAAAAAAAAAAAGAAAAGAAAGAAAGAAAAATCATAAGAAATTTAAATTTAAAAAAGATTGTAAGAACCCACGTGTGAGGATTGGCCAAATAGCTCAGTGGATTAGCAGGGGCTGTGGGTTCCATCTCCAGGCCTGCTGTGCCGGCCCCCCTCCCAGGGCGTGCTGAGATGGGCAATTGAAACTGTGTGTAGTGGTGCTCATCTGTAATCCCAGCTCTTGGGAGGCTGTAAACAGGCAGAGTCCGATCTAGTAGTGAGACCCTGAACACCCTGTAAACCCTTCCCTAAAATTAAAAAATAAATCAATAAATAAAAAATAGAACCCACTTGTGGTTTTGTACATCAGTATGTCCAGTACTCTGGAAGTCTAAGGCAGAAAGACTACAAGTTTGAGCCCAGTCTTGGAAACTTAGCAACTTAATGAGATCCTGTCTCAAAATAAAAAATAAGAGGTCAGCACAATTCATAAAAGCTAAATCTTAGGAGCATCCTGTATGTCTACAAACATGAATGGTTAAAGAGAATGTGGTATATATACACAATGGAGTACTCCTCTGTTATAAAGAAGGACAAACTTGAGTCGTGTATAGGAAAATGAATGAACCTTGAATCTATAATGCTAAGTGAAGTAAATCAGACACACAACTTAAGTACCATATAGCTTCTCTTATATGAGAAACTCAAAGTATAAATAAGTCAAAGAGCAAAATAAAAGATAGATAATAGGAAACAGGGAGATAGATCTTTTGCAAGTGGGAAGAGAGACACAAGATGGAGTAGGGGAAGGGGAAGGGGACCTTCAACACAATTAAGATGTGTCGTGTACATGGACCAACTACCCACAGTGAGTATCCTCATTATATGCCACAAACATACACTAAAACAAAAACAAAAACCTCTGGGGAAGTAGCTCAGTGTGAAGGCTCTGGTTTTAATCCCTAGTGCTGTTCCCTTTCCCTTCACACAAAGTATAATCATAAAAAGCCCTAGCCTGTTTTGATCTTCAACATAAGCTTAGAACTTAGACTTCAGCTTGGCCTCTCACCCTTCTGTAAGCTGCCTGCCAGTGGAGGCACCACCCCCTGCATAGTCTTTGAATTCCTCATGCCCCTAGCGCTGAGTCTTGGGAATTGGCCTTGGGTTTCCCAATGGTTTGTATTAATATTAGTATGGTAAGTGACCATAGATAATGTATTTAACAGTGTCATATCATACCAAAGTCCTATCTGGACCACAGGTATTTTCTCTATTGGCACTTCTACTCTCTATGGATTACTAAAGAAACACCAGCAAATTCATTTGAGCTATATTATTTCTTTGTTTTTAGTGGTTAAAAGCACTGGACATGGAATTAGGAAGACTGGAGTTCAGACTCTAGGTCCATAACCTGCTTGCTCAGATTACTCAACAAATTACTCAAGCTCCTTAAGCCATAGTTTCTTCCTTTGTAAACATGGTAAAAATAATATTTATTTCATGATCAGGTGAGGTTATTATGAGAATTAAGCAGTGAAATGCTCAGTGGCACATAGTAAGAACTCAGTATCTGCTGAGCTGGTGTTTTCTAAGCAAAACCTCATAAGAATTTGAAAAGTACTCCATCTCACCAGGAAGACTTTTTACAAATAATGATAGAATGCCTCAGCGAGTGCTAATCTCATGCACTGTAAAGCCTTGCTTACCAACGCTTCCCTACACAGCACAGCACCCCACGGAGGGTATGCCTGTGACAAAAGCAGGCACTCAGAAATAGTTATTGAATTGATGTTTCTTCTGATCTCACCTCTGGGTTTTTTGGTTTTTTTTTTAAGCTTTTAGAGCTGATCATGTTCTCAATCAAAATCCCAGCTGGTTTATTTTTGTCCTCTGTGGAAAATGAGAAACTAATTCTAAAATTGATGTCTAAATACAAAGGTTGGAGCATGTTCCACATAATCTGGAAGAACATGATTGGACAACTTTCCTTGTCAGACACTTAGGAGTCAGGGCAGCGTGGTCCTCACATGTGGACTGCTAACTGGTACTGCATCAGTTAGGTATCTACATGGTCCATACACATATACCTTAACTCTTTCCTCACCCCTTCCACAAAAATAATTTCCAGATATACTGTATATGAAAGTTAAGGCAGCAATGCTTCTTAGAGGAAAACACAGGAGAAACCTTCATTACATGAAAGTAGCTAAGATGGCTTAT
>NW_004524784.1:3625481-3657250 GCF_000260255.1 Octodon degus | reverse complement strand
AAAGAAAAAGAAAGCTAGGCAGATATTCTTTATAAATGTCAATGAAAAAATGCTCAACAAAATACTATCAAGTCAAAGCTAACAACATATTAAAAAGATTATACAAAGTGATAAAGAGAGATTTAAGCCAAGAATGCAAGGGTAGTTCAACATACAAAAGCTGAAGGAAAAAAAATACATTCCAATTGGTGTATAAAAGACATTTTTTTACATCGTATTCTTGATCGAGAGGAAAAAAATGCTCAGGAAAGTAAGAACAGAAGGAAATTTCCTCAGAGTGATGCAGGGTATTTACAAACAAATTCACACTAACATTATTATTAAAGGTGAAAACCTGAAAACTCTTCTCTGAAGATCAGTAATAAGACAAGGGAGTCCATTTTAACCACTGTTCCTCAGTTGTGCCAGAGCAATTAGGTAAGGAGAGAAAGGTAATCAAAGTTTGAAAAGAAGGAAGTAAAACTATTTACAGAAGACATGATCTTATATATGGAAAATCTCAAAGGTTCAATAAAAGCAAACAAACTCACTCCTAGAGCTAATGAACAAATTCAACAAAAGTTGCAATTCTGTTAGGTAAGGTCAGCACACTAGCTGGGTCTGGGGCAAAGATCTGCAGTCTCCGCACTGGGGAAAGCTCAGGTAGAGAATTGCGTAGAGCCCAGCTGATGCAATTTAGCTACTTAGTGAAATCCTGTCTCAAAACAAATAATGGAGTCTGTCAAGATAGCTCAGCGGACTAAGCACCTGCTTAGGCAAGCACAGGGGCTGGCGTTCAGTCCCTGGCACTGGACACACTGAGCTGGCAACTGGGTGTGGTGGCATATGCCTGTAATCCCAGCACTAGGGAGGCTGAAAACAGGAGGATCACTATGAGTTCAAGCTACATAGTGAGACCCTGCATCAAAAACAAACAAACAAACAAACAAACAAAAATAATGGGGACCAGCAAAATACTCAGCAGATTAAAGTGCCTGCTTAGGCAAGCTTAGACAAGTGCAGGGACCATGGTTCCATCCCTGGCACCACATGCAGTGCCAGCCCCACCCCTAGGGCAGGCTGAGCTGACCAGAGTCCAGGCGTGGTGGTACATGCCTGTAATCCCAGCACTAGGGAGGCCAAAAGCAGGAGGATCACTACGAGTCCGAGCTGCATAGTGAGATCCTGCAACAACCAAATACATAATACATGCATACATACCTACATAATGGGCAGCTCAGTGTGAAGGCCCTAGGTTCAATCCCTAGTACATATGTAGAAACACACACACACATAGAGAGAGACACACCTCAAAGGGAAAGAAAGAACAAAGACACAGTTATTGCCAGGCATATACAAACATATCTGTAATAGCAGTTATTCAGGAGGCTGAGGCAGGAGGAACACTAGTTTAAGTCCAGTCTGGACAACTTGGTGAGACCTTGTCTCAAAAGTTTAGAAAAAATACAACAAATAATTCAATAAGGAAATTAACAAAACATCTCCATTTAAAGAATCATTCAAGAGAATACAATGCCCTAAAACCTAAAAAAAAAAAAAAGCACTATCAAAAGAAATTAAATATCCAGGTTAATGGAAAGACATCCTATCCTTATGAGTTACAAAACTTAATATTGTTAAGTTGGTACTATTAATATCCAGTGTGGTCCACAGATTCATGCAATCTCTATCAGCATTGCTATGACAATTTTGGAAGAACTGGGAACATTTAGCCTCAAATTCAAGTGGATTTCAAGGGATCCTGAACTTACAAAAATTAACAAAATTGAAAGACTCATGTTTCCCATCTTCAAAACATCACACCCCTGTAACAGAATTGAGAGTCCTGAAATAAACTCATATGCCTACCACCTGTTAATTTTCTATAAGAGCTTCAATGCCATTCACTGAGAAAACACCTTGTCTTTACAATGATGCTGGGAAGACAGAGCATACCCAGAACACCTTCAAAAATCAACTCCAAATGGATGAATGTTAGATTCCACGTGAGTGGTACCATGCAGTGTTTGTCTTTCTGTGTCTGACTCATTTCACTTAACGTACATTGTCATAAATCACAGAGGCAGATGCTTTTTATGGTTGAATAGTTTTCCACTGCACACATAAACCCCACACTTCTTCATCCATTCATCCACTGAAGGTTGATTCCAAACCCCAGATATTGTGAATGAAGCTGAAACAAACATGAGTGTGTGTGTCTGCTTGATGTGCTGGTTTCCTTTCCTTTGGACATATACTTGGTAGTGGAGTTGCTGCATTGTAAGGGTATTGGGTGTCAGCCAGAACAATTTTTAAAATGGATCAATGATGACAGCTCAGATGAAAAAAAACTTTTAGAAGAAATCTTAGTGGTAAATCTTTGTAACTTTGGATTTGATAATAGATTCTTTGACATGTCACCCAACACACAACAAAAGAACAGGTAGGCAAGTTGGACTTCATCAAAATTAAAAGCTTTTGCTGTAATGTCAAAGACACCATCAACAAAGTAAAATACCATGTAAAGAATGGGAATATGTGTTTAAAAATAGTCATATACCTGAGAAGGGTCTGTAGCCAGAATATATAAAGAACGTTTACAACAAAAATACAAACAATTCAATTATAAAATTGGTGATGCTCTTAAACAGACTTTTCTTCAAAGAAGATATGCACATAAGCAACAAGCACAAACAAAGATGCTGAACCTTATTAGTTACTGGAGAAATGCAAATCAAACCACAGTGGGGCATCACTTCATACTCATTAGGGGCTGTCGCTATAGCATAAAGACAAAGAAAAGCAGTCAGAAAATAACAGGAGTTCTTTTTTTCACTTTAGGTGAAATTCAAACAACATATAGTTAACCTTTTAGGAGTAAATAATTTAGTACCATTTAATACATTCACTGTATGTGCAACAACAGCCTCTCTCTAGCCCAAGGCAGTTCATCACTTCAAAAGGAAACTCTGCCCACTAAGCAGTCACTCCCCATTTTCCGTCTCCAAACCCAGCCCTTGGCAACCACGAGTCTGCCTTCATCTCTAAATTTACTTATGAGTGGAATCATGTGACACGTGACATTTTGGACTTGACAAGTTTCATTCGCTGTTTTTCAATCAGTGTGTTTTTCAGGTTCATTCATGTTGTTTCACACACCAGTATTTCATTCTTGAATAACCAAGTAATGGTGTGTTGCTTGCCACAATTTGTTTACCTGGGCACCCATTGATGGAATTTGGATGTTTCCGTCTTCTGAGCATCGTGAGTACTGCTCCTATGCAAGTGTGAGCATTTGGTTGCACGTCGTTCTCAGTTTTGGGAGGGTGTATACCTAGGAGAGGAATTCCTAGGTCATGTGGTAATTTAAGTTTATTGAATTAATTCAATACTAAGTATTGGCAGGAATGCAAAGCAATATAAATTCTCCTGCACTAGTGATGGATGTGTAATTTGGTTATAATCATTTGAAAAAATTTGCAATATCTACTAGAGCTGAACCATACACACACCCCACAACCCAACAAATTTACTCTCTCATAAATACCTCAAAGAAATGTGCATGAATGCCCATTAAAAGACGTGTACTAGAATGTTCATATCATTTGTAATAGCCCAATCTCAAAACTAGCCAACACAATAAAACAAACAAGTAGAATACTATATGGTAATGCAAAAGAATGTCTAAACTACCTGCAACTATATTGGTAAGTCTTCAGATTATATGCTAAGTAGTAGTAGACAGGCACAAAAGAGTACTCTGAAGCCAGGTGCAGTGGTACATACCTGTAGCCTAGGACTCTCAGAGGATGAAGCAGGAGGATTGCAAATATGAGCTCAATCTGGATAGCAAGTAGACTCTGTCGCAAGGGCTGGGGAGATAGATAGTTCAGTAGAATAAGTCCTTGCCTGGCAAGTGCAAGGTCCTGAGTTCAATCCCCAGTACCGGAAAAAAAAAAAAAAAAAAAAAAAAAAAAAGACTGTCTCAAAATTAAGAATAGTGAAGGGCTTAAGATGTAGTTCAATGCAGAGGTATTGGGTCCAATCCCCTGTACATTTAAAAGAGTACAAGCTGTGTGATTCAATTCACATTAGGCACAAAGTCCTGAGTTCACCTCCTGGTTTTAGAAAAATAGATACATTGTCAATTCACGTTAGGCTAAAGCAGGAGTCAGGGGGAGGGGAGCGCTGAAGGAAGCAGAACCTTCCCTAACACGCTGGTTCCTAGTCTACAGATGTTGTCAGAGGCAAACTCAGCTGGTGAGAGCTCACAGTACTCACATATGATACAGACTTCTTCCATCTATATTATTTTTCAAGAAAAAGCTTCAATATATTTTTATGGAGATGTGCATGATAGAATAAACCTATTTCTGAGGGGTCTTTTTGAGACTGAGTGGGCTTAGTGAATCAAAACTTTCTTCTCTGAAGAGTGTCTGACTCCAGAGTGAATGGGATTGTGTTTGGGAACCACTGTGCCTTGCCTTCTTTGGTGGTTGTGATAGCCATGGCAAGACCTCTTTGGATTTTGAGTCCCACTTTTCACTTGTTTATATGGGCAGTATAGAATTTATAGCTGGAAAGGACTTCAGAGAGCCTGACCCCATTCCTTGACTTTACTAATTAGGGAGACACAAAAAAGAATTATAAGAAAGTTTAACATGATATTATGTAAGTAATGTAAGCAATATAATTCATATAAGTTAAGTAATGTAAATTAAGTAATAAGTCACACATTCCTTTCTACATTCATATTAATAATCTTCAGGGATTCTGAATCTTACACTGCCTTTCCCACTCATATTTATGCCTCAAGCCATATAATCTTAGGATTTGGAGTTTTGAAGTCATTTTTTAGAAAGAAAAATTTAGAGTATTAATGAAACACACCGTTGGATTATCTTTCATACAGTAAAAAGATTGTAAGGTGGATCTCAGATATTCTTTGGGACTTAACAGATGAAGTTAGAAAATTCACTTTAACCTGATCTGCTAGGACAAATTTCCTAGAATATAAATCACATTGAAATACCTAGCTGAATGCACTTACAGAGTTTAATAAATGAGAAACCAACGAGCTAATTCTATAAAAGGTCCAATTTTATACTTCTTAAAGTGGAGGTTTAATAATCATGAACCTATGTAAAAAATTGAAACATTTTCTACTCAAATAATGCCACCAAAATAATTTGCTGCAGATGCCTGAGTTGTCTTTGTATTTTTACAAAAAGTGCGTTTTCCTCAAAGTCCGTCTGTTCCCTTGAATTCCAAGCCAGTGATATTAAACAAGGCATGAACTGACAAGTTCCTCGCCATAAGCTTGAGACAGACAGTCGTTTTGATCTTCTCAGTTGGAATTCCTGTTCTGAACACCTATACTCAATGCACAGACATTGTCCCTTGGCTGTGGTCCCCGTGCCCATCTGCTTGGCATGGCTTGCTGCCCATTCGCAAGTTTGGACTCCCGCCCTGGCATGCAGGTGCCAGGGAATTTCGGCCTCTACCGGTAGCCCGTGCCTCACCGCCAGCATCTTCTCCATTCAGCACTGGGGGGTGATGTCTGCTAACCACGGCCACTGAGAATATATACCCATTCACTGGACTACATTTCTTATATGTTCTTCACAGATAA
Organism: Octodon degus; assembly: GCF_000260255.1. NCBI lineage: Eukaryota > Metazoa > Chordata > Mammalia > Rodentia > Octodontidae > Octodon > Octodon degus. The sequence goes on along the minus strand of NW_004524784.1, from coordinate 3,651,639 downwards.
AATGTAGGAAAAAGGAGGGGAAGCTGGGGAGAAGAGGGTGTGGAAAGTGAGTTTTGGGTTTCAGTGTTGTAAAACCTGCAGGTAGACTTCACTAGATCCTTGCAAGAAATATCTGACAGAAGGACAGTTCCACTCCTTCAGCAAAGTCAGCCCTGCCGACAGGGCCTTTAAGTGATTCAAAGAGTCCAAATGCTAAGCTGCTATCCTTCCCCCCAAATTTTGCTTGGAGTGCTTCTTTTTTTTTTTTTTTTTGAGTGAAGGATTTTTTTTTGTGTGTGTGTGTGGAACCGGGGATTGAACTCAGGCCCTTGCACTTGCCAGGGAAGTGAGTGCTTATTCCACTGGGCCATCTGCCCAGCCCTGGAGTGCTTCTTTTGTCACTTTTGGAAAAAAAGATTTTCTAGGTGTTTCCAGGCTACTTCTCCTATTAATGTGGTTAAAATAGACAAGAAAAAAAATGCATTATAAAATATTTGCTGAATTCTTCTGTAGCTGATGTTCATAGTTTAGTTATAAACATGGTTATTTGCAAATATAAGTTCCTTGAACATAAATATTGTACTATTTCCTGTATTCTATTGTATCTAGAAATTGCTAGGAGTGTGTAATGGAATGTAGAAGCTGAAGGCCTTGAACTCTTATGGAAGATGAGTGAAAGCCAATTCTTTGGGAGCGTTCGCATACAGGAGGAGAAGGGCTAGAATCACACAGATGGCAAGGAGCACAAGGTCTTATAAAGTCTGATTACTTATTTGTTGGTTCAGAAGAAAATTATTCAAGTCATGAAACTCAGGTATTTATTAATTTTACAGAACTCCTGGGAGATGGATAAAATGTCTTTCTGTTAGAAAGACAAACAGTAAATTAGAACATCAATAGTGTGAAAGCAAGCTTTAGGGGTTAGTTTATTTTCTGCCAAATGATATGAATTATCTTTACTCACAACCTGTCTGATAAGTCAGAGCAAAAGAATAAGCTAATTCCATCCCTTAAGTAATTACGAAAGATGTGAGCATCTATCCCATACCTAGAGTGTGTTCGACGTTACAAGGAATTTAGAATTCACTCAGTGAATTCCATGTGTATCACTAGAATGTTATGGTAAATTCACCTCTGAATTTAGAAGCAGAAAGTAAGTTTTCTGGCCTTGGATCATGAATTGCTGACTATGAAGCCTCAGTCAGGGGCAGGGACTAGAGCATTTGTCTTGCAGGCATGAGGCCCTGGATTCAACTACTAGCACAACAAAATAAAGCAAAACAAAACATCACATATTCTCTTTGAATCTTTCTCTCCTTATCTTTTTTTTTTTTTTTTTAGTGGATCCAGAGATTGAACTCAGACCCTTACGCTTGCCCGGGAAGAACTTATTCCCCTGAGCCATCTCCCGGCTCCTTTCTCTCCTTATCTGTGAAATAAAGATAATGCCTAACCTGATTCCTTTCTAATGTGGCCACTGCTGTAAACAAGTTGACTATGTAATTTTTTTTTTGTTTTTCAGAACTGGGGATTGAACTCAGGCCCTTGAGCTTGCCAGGTAAGTGCTTATTCTACTGAGCCATCTCCAGCCCCTATTATGTAAAATTTCTTTGAAAATCATATGTTGGTCTAAAATGCAAGGCATTATTTATAGTTCTATAGAGGTCATCATTATGCATTTCTGGGGAATTCTTTTCCTTGTGGTTGTGGAAAATAATAATAATAATAATTATTATTTTTATTGTTGTTATTATTTTGCCTTTTTGAGACAGGGTCACGCTATATATTTCAGGCTGGCTTTGTAGCCCACACTGGCCTCAAACTTGCAGTGATTCTCCTGCCTCAGCCTGCTGAGTGCTGGGATTACAGGTGTGGGCCACCATGCTTGTTTTTGTAAAATTATTTTTATTTATATTTTTGTTTTCTTTTTTCATAGTCCTGGGGATTAAATTCAGAGCCTAACACATGCTAGGAAAGTACTCTACCACTGAGCTACCTGCTGTAGTAATCCAGCCCTATTATATTAACCTTTAAGTTAAATATTGGGTACAAATTATAGAAAATCTTGAATGATGGATTGGAAGTTTGGCTTTTATCACCAAGGTAGTAGTAATTCACATATTTTCAGTTAGGGGGCGACATGCTATAACTTGGTTGGTTGATCCAATTCATGTAAACTTTTCATATTTAAAAAGATCTTGGGTAGTTGATACTTAGAAGATTCCTACTTAACTATGAGTTTCATAGGAGTATCATGATCATCAATGGTTACTATGAATGTGTCTTAAGGTGTTCTGTGCTTTAAATATATTCACTCCTTTAATCCTTACAACAACCCTATATATATAAATTCTTATGTTATTATTCCTTATGAAGACACCAGAAACAAAGAAGTTAAGTGCTTTTCCCTGGACTACACATCTAGAAAGCAGAGGAGCTGGGATTTGTACCCAAGTTTTAGTCTGTACAATCTAGTATCTATTCAATTAAATTTAATAATATTTATTGAATGCCATAATATGACACATATTATGTTAGAAGAGAGTGTCAAAAAGAAGGAAAAGTCATGATGGTTGGTTTTTTGTTTTGTTTTTTAATGGATTTGGTTGTTCCGGGGTCTCCCTACGAAGCTCTCATGGTGATCCTCCTGCTTTTAGCCTGTCCAGCGCTGAGATTACAGGCATGCACCTCTATGCCTGGACTCCATCCGGCTCAGCCCATCCTAGGGAGAGGGCCAGGGCAGCATGTGGTGCCAGGGTTCGAACCACGGTCCCTGAATTTGCCTAAGCTTGCCTAAGCAGGTGCTTTACTCTGCTGAGCTATCTTGCAGACCGCTCTTGGCGACTGCTTTTTAAAAGTCTTTGCTTCTGTAAATTATCTTTCTTTCTTCTAGTCATAAATTATCATTATTTACTTATTTATTTTTCATTTAACATATAACTAGTGAGTACTTACTATATGCTAGGTTTGGTCTAGGTGAAAGAAACTAAGAAACAACCAACATTAAGCGAAAGAGACAGCAGAAGATGAGAAGGGCTGTGGAAGCAACAAAAGACAGGGTGAGGCCAGGAGCTGCAATTTAAAATAAGTACTATAAAGCCCGACTGAGCAAGCGACTTAATCCAAGACCTAAGATATCTGTGCAGCTATCATGAGAAACAGCATTCTTGGTAGAGGGCCAACAGGGGCGAAGACCTTGAGGAGAAAGGAGGACTGGAGCGGAGGAGGAGGAAGCGAGCCAGGGGGCTGCTGCGAGCCCTGCGTGCAGCAGGGCTGGTCAGAAAGGGCAACAGAGACCCTGCCCAGGACTTGGAGTCTGCCCAGCCTGCGAGGGGCCGGGAGATTCTGGGCCACAGAGGCTTGGAAAGGATCGTCTTGTCCGCAGTGCTCAAAATAGACCTTCGATGTGACAACTGAAGGAGAAGGTTGAAGCAGGAAAACCTGTTGGGAGACTATTGCAAGGATCCAGGGCAGAGACGAGGTCAACATGCACCACAATGGAGGTGTCAGAAGGACTCGAAATCTGGATAGATAAGGAGGGCAGAATCAATCGGAGCTCCTCTCTGACTCCTGGAGGGGTTGGGAGACGAGAGGGGAAAACGACACACAGCCCCGGAAGACTTCAACTTGAGCTATTGAGGAGCTGTTGAATCTTTTTTTTTTTTGGTGGAACCGGGAATTGAACTCAGACCCTTGCACTTGCCAGGGAAGCGCTTATTCCACTGAGCCATCTTCCCAGCCCCCCTTGAGGAGCTGTTGAGGTAGCTCAACTTGAGCTGTTGAGATAGGGAAGAAGGTGGAAGGCCGTTTCTTTTTAGGGTAAAGAGATCCGATTCTGTTTGGGATGCATGAAGTTTGAGATGCGTATTCACGCAATATTGTACAAGGCAGGATGATACAAGAGACTGGAGATAAAAAGTAGGGAATGGTCGACACAGCCAGTTCTGAAAGATCGAACACTCTAGGACCGCAATCTAGGAAACATGTAAAGAATAAGCTGTGGGGTAAATCAACATTTAGAGTTGAAGGAGAAAAAGAGAGGAAACAAGGAAAGCGCCCAAGAAGAACAGCAGGAGGAAGAAGAATGAAAATTTCTGCTGTGATTGGAACAATCATAGGAAGTTTTTGTCTTGTTTTTAAATTAGATTCCCAAGATCATACATTTGTTTCTCAAAAGAGGTATTGTTTCTTTTTATAAACAAACCAGATCCCGTCTTAGTACCCTGTTTGAGTGCTATTAAATATTTAGATAATCAGTTGCAGAAGTATCTGAACACTGGGGAAGTTTTTGTAATCTGTTCTAGAATGTTGAGTGCATTGTATTTTTAATGATAAAAAAATTTGTTGTTGAGATTATGCAAATTCAACTCTCCATCCAATTAACTAGATTTCAATGTTTTGTTAGGTAAATATGCATAAAGTATTTAATTACTGCGTGGTCACTTTCAGTGAGGAGGAACCAATTAATCTCTGAGGTCACAGAAGCCCTTTAATGCAAGAATATGAGAATTAAGGGAAACATCAGTGAATTATATAGTTAAGAGTTGTCATTTTTCTTTTCATGGGGGTTTTGCAGCTAATCGACTTCATTACTTGTCATGTTAAAGGAGATTAAGTATGTCAACACTAGCTGAGCTTTGGAGCAACGGTATGAACAAGGTTGAAGCTGGAATTTTGATTTTTAGGAAACAGGACACAATGATAGAAAAGCAATAGGGGAATGAAGAAATGAGAGTTTTAGCATTCAGGATAGAGTAGGAAGAGAGGATTAATAGGCATAAATGTAAAATCAGGAATGGGAAAGTTTGGGGGAATCTCAGAAAATATCCTTTACTTGTGCAGATTATGTCTCTGCTAAGCAAATTGCTTTCCTTCCATCTCTCCATCTCAGCAAAACATATTCATCATGCCACCCTATCTGCAAAATCCAGTTTCCTTAGACTATTCTGCTAATGGACTATTCCAAGTCACCTGAGGCAGCAGGACATACAGACACTGCTTTTGCCCTCCAAATCTATTCTCTCCTTTTACTTACAGGTACTCTGCCTGCTTAGCAGCTACTGACCACCCAGAATAAACATTGCTTTTTTTTTTTTTTTTTTTTTTTTTTTTCCGGAACTGGGGATTGAACTCAGGCCCTTGTGCTTGCCAGGGAAGCATTTACTCTACTGAGCCATCTCCTCGCCCCCCCCTTTTTTTTTGAGACACACTCATGCTCCATAATTCAAGCTTGCCTTGAACTCTTATGCACCCAAGTGAGCCTCAACCTCCTGGCGATACTTCTACCTCACGAATTACAGGCATAAACATTACTTTTCCAAGGCTCCCTTGCCATACATTCTGATGACCCCCTGTTGAGATTTACAAAAAAGATGAGCTCTTGCATGAAATTCCTCTGATTCATGTACCTAAAAGGTGAAGTTAAACTTCCGTGAAATAAATAAATAAATAAAATAAAAACGAAAACAAAAAAAAGAGTATTGGCATGAGTTTAAGGTGAGACCATGTCTAAAAACCAAAACCAAACTAAAAAACAAAACAAAACTTGTATGAATGCCTATGAGATTTTATCTGCACTTTTATTATGGTATTGATTAAACATCTATTTATATTTGCTAACATTTCTATTATCTTATAAACTCCTGGTTACACATGAATTAGATTTTATTCATGTCTTTCTGTCTTGTATCAAGTATTTTGAAAATAGAAGGCACTTCTTTACTATATAGTCTTGTATTCAGTTGTGCAAGAAACACTTTTCTTACTCTCTTCCCACCTCTTTCGGGCTTCATTTTCCTTCTACTGGTTGTTTTCTCCCTCCACCCTTTTTTTCTTTTTTAATGTATTTGGTTGGTACAGGGTCTCACTATGCAGCTCAGACTTGTGGTGACCCTCCTGTTTCCAGCCTCCGCAGCGCTGGGATTACAGGTGTGTGCCACCACACCTGGACTCTGTGACCAGTTCAGCCCATGCTGGGGGTAGGGCCAGCATGGCATGTGGTACCAGGGATTGAGCCATGATCTCTGCACTTGCCTAAGCTTGCCTAAGCAGGTGCTTTAGTCCACTGAGGTATCTCACCAGCCCTCCTCCCTAATTCTTATTTTTTGGGGAAAGATAAAAACAATGTAACTGAACTTCAGCAAATGGAACTTAGGAGATTCTGTTTTGCTCTGTCATTGTTTTGGTATGATCTGCCAAGTAAGAGGCTCATAATTGATAAGTTAATTATATTCCCATTTAATTCACTGGTGAAAATCTTCCTAAAAACACACTCTGATTGCCACTCTTTTGCTCAAGAGCCTGCAGTGTATTCCTATTTCTTTCTGCATCTAACCTGAATCCTTCTGACTTGTTTTCCAGTGGATTCCTCCTATACCTATCTAAATGTCATTTTCACTATGCCCTAAATGAACTTTCTATCCTATTAAGTGTAACTATGGGAAACCTATTAAATCCCACCACTTTTCCTTGTTTTGTTTGTCATCTTCCTCTGGTTGAGAATATGTTTTGATAAGTTCCTTGATAAAATCCTATTCATCTCTTAAGTGCATGCTTAAAATTTTACTGTATGTATGCACTTATTCACTAGTTTCTTTTCTTAACTTTAGTTGGATTTATGATTTATAATTTTTCTCTTGACTTAATTTCATTTAAAATTAAGGTCAGAGATAAGTTTTCTTTCTTTTTTTTGTATTTAGTACAGGGTCTGCAGGGTCTCACTACATAGATTGGACTCATAGTGATTCTCCTGTTTTTCAGCCTCTCAAAGGCTGGGATTATAGGCACACATCACCACGCCCAGTTTCAATCGCTGTCTCAGTGCACCCCAGGGGTGGGGCCAGCATCGCATGCAGGGGATCGAACTCTGGTCTCTGTGTCTGCCTAAGTAGGCACTTTAATCCCCTGAGCTATCTGACTGGCCCTCAGAGATAAAGTTTAAGTCTATGTCCTCAACTAAAATACAGTTTTAAACTCCTTGCAAGAATATATAATATATAATCATACTGTATGGATATAATATTTATATAATATAACCATAGTTATGTATACAACATAAATACACTATAGCTAGACTACTTACAAATCTATAATTAATAAATTAATTGTTACATTCTTTAATAATTATGTCTTATAAGTTAATGATAAATTATATTGAGTAACAGATATAAATTATTACTAAGATTTTATAATCCCCACATAGCAATTTAGTCCAGGGCTGGGTCAGAAGAGATGTTCACTAAGTGCTTAATGATTATTGGGTTAGTTAGATACAGTTATTTTCTAGAGCTCTGAATTAGGTCTAAACTAATTCTTTAAAAAATGTTTTTTGGGGGAACTACCCACTCGGGCCCCCCATCCCTCTCTTGGACAGGAGCTTTCTTTCTCTCAGTAAATATATTCTGCTCATAAAAAAAATGTTTTTATGTATTATGTATATGACTTCTATTTTTCACATCATTGTGAAATGAATCAAATGTCTTCTGTCTGTTATGTCACCCCATTTAAAGTGATTTCCAGGGATATGGTCTCAGTGTAATAAAAATGAAAAGCACTTGGAGGATTCTCTTTTTTTGGCGGTACCAGGGATCGAACTCAGTACCTTGCACTTGTCAGGCAGGTGCTTATGCCACTGAGCTATATCCCTGGCCTTGGAGGATTCTTGCCATTGAAAATTCAGTTAACTTACAAAATTAACTTGGAATTAGAAATTGAAAATAATAAGAGAATCTTTTAGCTTTACACTATTAGAAAAATCTGGTAATACACTGTTGCATAAATTTTTTTTTCAAATTATAGTTTGTTGGTATATTATACTGCACAGTATAACCTTCAAGTTTTAGAAAAATAAAACCAGTTGAATTGAACTGATTGTGAGAAAGCTATGTGAAGCTAAGACGGATTTCTCTTGGTGCTGAGTTGACAAGCACTGATGGATAGCAATTCTTCAGGGACCAAGGGAGGGGCATGAGCAAGAATACTGCCTCCTAAGTTCTGCTGGATAAAATACTTCCAACGTTCTAGATATTTTATTATCTTAAGCATGAGTAGAAAATATTATTTATGCAATCTAATTTACACTTCAGACATGGTTATGAGCCCTTTCAGTTTTTCTTTTCTTTTTATTTTAAATATATTTGGTACAGGGTCTCACTATGCAGCTCAGATTCATAGTGATCCTCCTGTTTTCAGCCTCCCCAGGGCTGGGACTACAGGTGTGCACCACCACACCTGTCTTAGTGGCCGGCTCAGCGTGCCTGGGGCGGGGTCGGCGCAGCATGTGGTGCAGGGGGTTGAACCCTGATCCCTGCACTTACCTAAGCAGGGGCTTAGTCTGCTGAGCTGTCTTTCCCGCCTGAGCCCTATCAATAGAGCATACAAAGGTGGAAGTAGATTTATGCTCAGAATGAGGATAATGACAAAATCAGAATCTGGATATAAACTAAGGAGACATAAACAAATGAATATTAAAAATAGTACAGGAGTTTCACATATAGTTTCTTGTTTATTTATTTTTGCAATGCCAGGGCTCAATCCCAGAGCCTCAGGCACACATGGCAAGCATCTTACCACCGAGATGCATGCCCAGGCCTTTAATCTTTCTTGTTTTTGGAAACATAATTGTAAAATTCTCGTATCTTTTGTGCTAGATGAGTATCTTATTAAGTTATATAAGAAAAAGAATATTTTCTTTCCCTGACAGAGACTAAGTCTAAATTTATATTATTGTTATAGTAGAATGTTATTAGAAAGTGGCAAGTTTTTTATAAGTCTGGAAAAACCTTAGTTCAAGTCTGACTTCCTGAGGTGATAGAGCAAAAGTGAAAAGCACTAAGATAGTCTCCTGAGTGCTAGGTTCCCCGGAGAAGTGAAGCGTGTGCGATGCTCATGAATACCACTGAGAACCTGGCAGGCGAGCCAGGGTGAGCTTCTGGTCCTACTCAGCTGGACGAGGCAGGAGAGTCTTGAGTTTAAGGGCAGGATGGACCATCTAGTGAGACAACCCATCTGAAAAACACCTCACCATTGGAGGGAGAGAGAGAGAGACAGAGAGACAGAGAGAGAGAGAGACAGAGAGAGACAGAGAGACAGAAAGAAACAGAGAGAGAGAGACAGAGAGAGACAGCGAGACAGAGACAGAGACAGAGACAGAGAGACAGAGAGACAGACAGAGACAGAGACAGAGACAGAGACAGAGACAGAGACAGAGACAGAGACAGATAAGTAACTTTGGGGGAAAATGCTACTACATGACACAAATTTTCATAGGAAAATGGAATATTTGACTTTAGAGTTAGTAGGTTAGACTTATGTCAGCTGGCAATAACAAATTATTAAATAATTGGAAAAATATAATTTTCTTCTTATACTAAGTAAAAGAATACATGTTACAATCTCTCAGAAGACATACAGTCATGCTTTGGAATAAAATTCATGCTATCTCAGAACAGAATTTTAAGATTTTTTTTTGGTCATGGTTGTTATTAAACTTGCAGAACAGAAGATTACTCACTCTGATAGTGGCACTGTAGGCTATAAAAGTATGAATTTCCAAGCATGAAAACATATAGCATTTTAGACTAATTTAAAATTTGGAATAAAAAATAAAATTTGGAAGTGTCATTATTTTGTTCAAACTCCTAGGTCTGAAATACAGATTTTTCTATCTTTAAAACAGCTAATCAAAAATACTGAAAAGTGAATTCATTGCATTATGAAGGTGAGTAATACATTCTTTCTAAAACTGATCTTAATCTAAGTCTTTTTATTTTCTAAAGCTAGGGAATGAATGAGGATTCTGCTCACGCTAAGCATGTGCCCTACCACTGCACCGTGCCCAGCCTTGTCTCAATATTCTCTGCTGAGAATGTGCTGTAGAAGTCTCTACTCTGATGCACTGACTCAGAAGTTAGCAATAGCTGGAGGGTTTTGGGAGGCACGATTGTATGTAGACACTGTTCAGGAATTAACATGCTACAGTTTCTTTTTTTAAATGTACAGGATCTCATTCTGCAGCTCAGACTCATAGTGATCGTCCTATGCTACAGTTTTGTTTTTTTTTTTAAATGCATTTGGTTGTTGCAGGGTCTCACTATGCAACTCAGACTTATGGTGATCCTCCTGCTTTCAACCTCCCCAGTGCTGGGATTACAGGCATGCACCACTACGCCTGGACTCTGGCCGGCTCAGCCGGTCCTGGGGGTGGGGTTGGCACGGCACATGGTGCCAGGGATGGAGGAGATCGAACCACGGTCCCTGTGCTTGTCTAAGCTGACACTTTAGTCCGCGGAGTTATCTCACCAGTCCAGGTACAGTTTCTTAAAGGGCTCTTGTTACTGGTGTTTGGTTTTTGGTATTGGTTTTGGTGTGTTTGTTTTTGTTTTGCTTTTTTTGTGTTCATGTTTTTTGCAGTAGTGCTGAGTACCGCTAAAATAAAAATGACCCTGAACAGTAAACATTTTGAATCAGTTCAGGATATCCCATCAGCTATGACAGTGCAGCTAAAGATGCTCACCAAAGCAGATTCCAGAACTACTTCAGAAAGTGGCAAGAATGATGTGTAAGTGTGCTCTAAGTGGTGGAGGAGTATTTTGAAGGAGATTTATAGCAATGTGTCTTTGTCTGTAATAATTTTTCTTTAAAAACCTTCAACATTTGCTTTATTTTTTAATCATACCACATAAATCCTTCCTCCTTTCACTTGTGGGTGACAGGTATTTGTCCCAGCAGAGGGAAAGCTAATCAACACAGCTGTTGCTTGTGAGCAAGGCTTTGTCTTTGGAGTCCTAATAATCTAATTTTTGTATTTTTTAAAGGGAGTACAAAATAGTATTAAAATAGAAATATTACAAGTGATACAGAATTTCATTTAACAAAGTAATATGAATTTCACAGTATTTGTTGTCATGCATAGTGTTGTCTTCCAATTAGTTGCTCATATTACCAGATACATGCATGCAAAATTGGAAGAAGAAAGCAAAAAAGAAAGAAAGAATATGAGAAATTAAGAAGAGAAAAAATTACAAACAATTGCAAAAGGGAAACAGGACAAATTAAGCATTATCAGCTCCTTTCCATTGATCAGCAGAAATCCACAGTACATGGAGTCTAATAATCTAACTTTTTAACATTTAAATCAAAAGACAAAGCTGGCACCAACCCCAGGAGGCCTGGAGCTCAGGAATGAAGTGCAGACAACCACATCTGCGTAGCCTGTTACAGCATATGTGGTCCCCAGTATCACTGGTTTTCAGAAGTCAGGTCACTGTAGAACGCCTAACATTGGCAGGACTCTGTGACTCGATTCTGAGGCTTGTCATACAGTAGAAGTGATGGTGGGTCCCTTCGAGATGACCGCTGCTTGCCTGTGGGTCACCTAGCCCTTGCTCCCTCCTGGGTCACTCACTTGCCTTCTGACAAAGAACTCGGGGAGAACTTCAGTGAGATCTAACATCACCAAAGAAGTGGAAGCCTGCTGATACCCACACAAGTGAGTTGCAAGTGGATCCTTGAGTCTCCCATAGAGTTTTGAAATAGATGCAGTTCTAACCAACAGCTCTATTACAGCCTCACAAAAAGACCCTGAGCCAGAATTTCCCCAGCTAACAGCCCTTAGATGCCCAAGTTTCAGAAACTTCAAGATAATAAATATTTTCTGTTTTAAACTGCTAACACTTGGGCAGTAATTTCTTACATGGAAATATACTTAAACACCTCAAGGGTTGGAGAGGGGGAAAGGAGGGAACAGAAAAGGGATACAGAAAGGAATTGAGATGTGTTAAATAAGTGTACTAACTTCTCATACATAGGAATGTCAACATCATGCACTCCACATGTACTAACAAACTCAAATAACTAAAAAATTTAATTTATAGAAAAAATAGAATATCACTTTTGGTTTTGGTCTTTTGAGATAGGATCTCATTGATCTGGAACTCATTATAGAGCCCACGGTGGCCTCAAACCAGAGGAGACACCCCTGGCCCAGCCTCCCAAGAGCTGGGACTACAGGCAGACACCAGCAAGGATCTCTCTTCCAACACTTTCATTACTGAAATCCACGGCCTAGAGGCCTGAAAAGACTGGCTTCAGGTCTTACTCTACTCAATAACTGGTAATGTTATGTATGAATACAAGCGGAGTTCATCGGCAGTCAGATAGCAGATATGATACTGTTTAATGTGAGCTTTTTCTCTTCTAAAAGTCAATGAAGACTTCAAGTTTGCTGTCATACTTCCTGGACTTCAAACTTGACTGCTGTTAGCATTAAGTTTGTAAATAATGGGTCTTTTAGCCAAAGCTCACCTTTTCATCTTTAAATGAAAAAAGTAACAGCAACTCTGGGAGAACAGAACAAGGAAATTTATTTCAAGTGCATGGAAGGCTGGTGCAGTTTAGTGGTGAAACCTGGGCCTAGTGCAAATGAGGCCCTGGGTTCAATCCTCAGCAGGGCAAAAATAAAGGAAAGAAAGTACTGGTGCCAGTATATGCCAGTGATTACTGTTATCATTGTCACCATCAGGGCAGATAAAGCACGTTGGCACCTTTCATTCTTGTTTTGTTTCTTGACAACTTGAAAAGGAACCATGTACTCTTTGTAAAATAAAAATAACAGTAATTATTATTCTATAGAGTACCACAGCTAATGTTTGTTTTGAGTTATAACCTACTAGCTAGCTCTATTTAGAGTATTTCCATTTCATAAATGACTATTTTGTCTATATATTTCTTATGTGAGCCAAATTTATTTTTAATGAAAAAAAATTCATTTGTTTATTTATTTGGTACAGGGTGTCACAACACAGCTCAGACTCATAGTGATCCTCCCGCCTCAGCCTCCCAAGCACTGGGATTACAGGTGTGTACCACCATGCCTGCTTGCAGGGTGTGGCATGGCATGCAGTACCAGGGTTCGAACCTGGGTCCTTGCACTTGTCAGGTGCCTAGACCTCTGAGCTATCTCTCCAGTCCTGTGAGTCAAATTTAACATGAGATTAAAAATGCAAGTGGGAGGATTATCAGATGAATGACAATAGTTTTTGGAGTACTTATTAGGGAATATGAATCATCACGAATTGTGTCCATAAGATGTTTTTCTTCTTCAAGAACAACAAAATTATCCATACAAGTAGATTGTTTCCTTCAGCGTATTAACTTTTACTCATTCAACAAATTTGTACCCAGGAGCTCCTATGTTCCAGACACAACTCCAAATGCTGGGGATGTGGGGGAAGTCTGACCCTGTTCTCACCTACCAGGTGCCTACACTGGAGACAGAAGAGCACACGGGAAATTTAGGAATAGCTAAAGGGAGTCAGAGGCGTGCCACAAAAATCAGGGTGAAAGAATGCTCCCAAGGGGAAGGTGAAGATGGAGGCAAGGTCTTAAAAGATTAGTAGAATAGCAGCAGATGGAGTTCAGGGAATTTAGATCACTGTAAACAGAAGCCAAGGAGCTAGAGGCATATGCCTGAGGCAGCACAATTGCAGCAGTCACAAAGGCGGAGGGGAGTGACCAGGGCTGGCTGGCTCAGATTATGGCGAAGCCTGTGTGCTTTGGGTTTTCTCATGAGGACATAGGCGAGGCAAGGGATGATTTTAATGAGGAGAGTGAGCCCAGGGACTACTTTGTTATTTGATAATGCTATTTTTCCCACAAGTTGTGTGGGATACCTTCAACTCTTCATGGGAAAAGGCTCAGCCCTGACACACAGGCTGGAGAGTGGGCAAAGATGGAGGTAGGATGGGAAGCAGAGACTACGCACTGAGAGGAAGTGTATTTAATAATACATTTGATAAAGAAGGGTGATGGTCACTTGGAATTAATAATTTGCTGTAATTATAAAGCCCTGGAACTGAATTGTTGTCCTTCCTTTTATTTTCAGGGCTAGGGATCAAACCCAGCATCATATACATACTAGGCAAGTGCTCTGCTACTGGGCTATGATGTCCCAGCCCCTGAATCTTTACTTATTGCACTTTGGAAAATGGACATTCATGCTGTTCTGAATTTGTTTCTTCGGTGGCCATGCCTATTTTTAACTTATCAGCTACAGCACCACTCTGTACTAAGGACTCTCATCTCCTGGCTTAAGGAAAGGGCAGCTATGATGCCCCAGGCCGGGGAGAAGCCAGTCCTTTGCATGGCTGCTGCCCGTGGGCCAGCCATGGCCCCATCCCCAGTTCATCTCAGGTGACACCACAGTCACCTGGGTGGGTTTCTCACCTGGCAGCATTGTCTACCAGTGTTTGCAGCATTTTTGTGTGCTCCAGCCTTCTCCTAAGTGTTGATGGCAAGCACTTCCTGTGACACACACATTCCTCATCACTCTAGCGAGATGATTTAATACCGAGCATCTGTCTTTTATGTTGGTCCTATTCATAAGTTTATGACAAACATATGGTAGAAAGCCTGCAATTTTTTTGATGAATAAAGTCTCTGATCCATGTTGAGACCAACTTAAAATATTCTAACATGTTTTCATGGCTATAAAATATTTATCCTCAATTTTTACTGTAATAGCTCGTACAATGGGAGTTTTCTGACTTGGAAGATTGAATGTTTTCACTTCATAGCTTTGCCTCATTAACAGACCTAATTTTATAGTACTGTGTATTTTCCAAAAGGGTTTCTGCCATAGGGGGAAAATGCAACAAAGGAAAATAGTAAAAATAAAGGAATCAAGACGAAGGGAAATAAAAGTAGAAAAGATAGGAACAGAGTGATGTTATCACACCAAATACGTATAATGAAGACTACACTTTCTGGAACACAGTACGCATCTGCCTTAAAGATTTCTAATACTCAAGAGGAAAATGAAAAAATCCCTGGCCACAGTGCAGTACCCAGATATTTTAAGAAAATCACAGCACAATCGCTGCCCAGCAGCAGCCGGTGCCGGGCCCTCAAGGGAGACTGCAATTTGTGGTTCTGAGACTAGAGAAACTTATCTTGCTCCCAGCATTGCTCATCAACCCAATATGCTGCCAAGTGCTTTATTGTGGGTTACTTGAATCTCCAACAACCCTGGTGGAAACAGCAGGAGACAAAAAACCAAAAGTGGCAAACTTAACGCTGAGTTAATGATTTAAATCTGTTCACAAAGAAGGGGCAATCAAAAAAGTGCTTACTTAATGACTCCAGAACCACCCTGACACCCCTGCTAAATGACACCAAGAAAGTGAACAGTGCACCCAACCCCTCTCCTTTCCCCTTGCAGTCCCTAACTGCAAAGGAGTCTGGGAAATATAGTTTTTTCGATTTTTCCCTGTTCAGCTCTACAGGAAAGTACTAAAGATAGGTATGTAATCAATGTAAAGAATTTTACTGTTATCATGTCAGGAATTTCAGTTCTTTGGATACAAAGTGGTTTATATATGGGTATGGACCCATTTCTGGCTGGCATGCAGAGATATCTTCTGGCAAAAACTTCCCTTTCTGAAGAAGCAGACAAAACGTCTGAAAATCATCCTCTGATATTACCTGTTCTCCTGTTTGGAATACAGATGCAATGCCTGGCAATGTAGCAGTCATTTAAAGACAGTGAGGTAACGAACATGAGAATGAAAGTCACCACATGAAGGACCGTAGCAAAGGACAGAGCCTGGGTCTTTGGTGTCACTTTGAAGCTGTTGTTCCAGACTTGGATGGCTAACCTTTGGACTAATTCTGTGAGAGAAAAAGATTTCTTTTTATTAGAACATCAACTAATAATTGAATTTATTAGAAAATTCAAATAGTTGAATTTTCTGTTGTTTACTACTGGGTGTGTGCTAATACAGAGCTCATTGGGGCAGTGTGGGCATGGATGCAGAGGTAGCGGGGAGGGGAGGAGAGGGAGGCGTGGTCGTACGCCTGATGCATCTTGGAAGTAGGGATGCTGGAACCACCAGGTACTTGGTGGAAAGCAGAGGACGAAGAGATGGAGGAAATCAAGGATGGCAACTAGGGGCTGGATGGGAATGAGGGAAATGTGGAACCCTATTTTCACTCAATATGGGGAAACTATGGCTCTCACTGCCACAGAAACACAGATGGTAAAAACATTTTTCTGTTGCTCTCTTAACACCTGTTTTCCACTGAGCCTAAGTAAAACTTGGGTTAAACTCATTAAATAATGCTGTCAAGGAGTGAAACTATCAAGTATCTATTTTGAGCACCATAGTTAGAACATTCAAGTGCTCCTCCAAAGCCTTTATTATTAAAGTCCAGTTGTTCAAAGCTAAGCCTTTACCTCAATCTTACCAACTTTTTTAAAATTACTTTTAGGAAAGGGCTATTATAATACTAATACTTTTTCTAAAGAATTTATTAACGTCTTGAATAAGAAAATAACATTCCACAACCAGGGGCGGTGGTGCACGCCCGTAATCCCAGCACTGAGGAGGCTGAGACAGAATTACTGCAAGTTCAAGGCAGCCTGGCCTACATAGGGAACACAACGCTAGTCTGAATAACAGAATGAGATCCTGTCGATAATAATAATGATAATAATAGTAATAATAATGTTCAACAGCTGATCAAATAAACATTCCAAACCACAGATATTTTTTTAAGTATAACCTTTTATTTATTTTTAAAAATTATTTATTTGTTTGTGTGTGTGTGTGTGTGGCCAGCTCAGCCCACCAGGGGGTGGGGCTGGCTGGCATGTGGTGCTGGGGGATTGAACCGCGGTCCACGTGCTTTGCTAAGCCTGTTCTAAGTAGGTGCTTTAGACCACTGAGTCATCTCACCAGCTCCTGGCCTTTTATTTTTGAGTATAAGAATATATTAAGATATATACTACACTGCCTGCTACAATCACAGATGCCTCTAAAGGTGTCCCCCACCATATGTCCTGTAAGGACAGCCTTAGGTACACATATGACACCCCCAGTAAATTTCAATAAATTCATGGGCTGGCATGAATAGACTTGGAAGGATAACTAGCCATTCTGATTCTCTTTCTCTCACTCCCCTATCCCCAGCCTATCAGGAATCTGAAATAGAACATCTTCAAGTGAATAAAGCAGGCTTCAGCTGAGGGAAAACCTTAGACATTCTGTGGTGGAGATGCCAAGACAGCAACCAGGGAGGTGCTGGGGGAACATTCCAAGTTACTGCTGAGCACAGTCCGGCCACATTTCCCAGCGCAGGATGTTCCTTCGACCGCAGCATGTTCCTTCTACCGCCTCCCCCAACCACTGTTCGGAAGCAGGAGGAAAACTGGGCTGCAGCAAGGCAAAAGGAGCTGGGAAGTCAGCGCATCCACCTACAGCCCACCCAGCATCTAGCCTCTGTCCTGCCCCAAGTCATGCCTCAGGCAGAGAGAGAAGATGAGTCAGTTTCTGCCTTTTGCAACAAGTCAGCCCAGCTGAGGCAGATTAGGACACCACTAGCCAGCTGGGCAAGTGGGTTAGACCTGTCAAGCACAGAAATCCAGGGCACAAGCACCCAAATCTGAACAAGGGATGAATCAGAAAACACTATCTTCAATTCTTCTGCAGTGAGATCAAGCAGGTTTTTTATAAGATGTCCTAGATCTGATATAGGCCTTAGGAATGGGGGATGTAGCAATCATCAGCCATTAACCTCATGGCCCCTATACTCTTTCCCAGTGGACTGCTCTTACTTGGCAGATTATACTTCTGTTCCTATCTTTAATATAGGTAAAATCATGCTACCCTTGTTGCTTGTGCAATTCTTTTGAGCCCATAGCACCCCAGAAGCCCAGGAAAACAACCAGATTCTCAAACAGTGACAGATTCTACCTCTGTATTGTAAATAATAAATTGTTGCACTTTTGTGCTCTCCTCAAGCCTGTGTTCTGTGAGGTCAGAATCCAAGGCATGTGGGATGCTATCACAGGAGTACAGGGAGCATGGAATATGTTTCCCTAAGAATAATCCTTGATGTTATTTTCTCCAGACTGAAACTCAAATCCCACATGGGGCATTCACTTCATTCCAAAATCCTATTCGAACTGGAGTGTTCTGTGAAATTGAGGAATAATTTCTTGGCCAGTGTCTGTGTAGCCTCCCTGCATGGGCTGGGCTGTGTGAGGTTGGAGAGCAGCCGGCTCTTGGCAAGCTCCTGAAGGCGTGGCATCCCTCTGAGGACTCTTCAGCACCTGTTTCTTCGAGGGTGCTGCCCTCTACCAGTCAGCAGCCTTAGGTCCTTACCCTTTCTGTCTTCAGTTCTCTTGCTCCTGGTCTCTATTTGATGACAGTAGGAGGAGACTTGCGGGAATATGGTCAAATAGAATTCCAAGCAACCCATGTTCAAGTCACACAAATTGAGATATTCATACTTAATATACAACAATAAGTGTTTATGCTTATACAGAACATGATTGATGCCAGGAATCTGTCACCTGGTCCTGGGGAAAGTGGCCAAATATGCAAAAGACAGCTTTGCCTATCAGTTATTTGATCTCCCTTACAATATAGCTATAGTTATTCACAGATTGTTGGACTTAATATTTGCATTTTTAAAAGAAAAGACTGTAGTCCCCTTTTCCCTTACCAAACACGCCTTAGGGGAGGTCTGTCTTTTCTTGCCTGGGGAAGGTTGCAGGGCAGGACTTCATAGTCTACAATCCTCTGTAACACTTCTAATTCTTCCAATTTCTTTGTTAACCAAATTTAAACAACTCAAATACACTCACAAAATGTATGTGTGTACAGCTGTTAAAACAAACAAGAAAGAAAAATAAAAAACCTTTCTTATTCTTCTGTGTTTATGAAGTGTAAGAGACCCTGAGTCATGCCTCATGCACTCCAGCTTCCAGAAGTCCCTGGGCAGGAGGATGAGAGACTTAGAAGATAAAGAAGCAGAGAGAGTTCCTCTGGGGCAGTCCTGTTTGGGATGAGAATCTGAGCGTGAGAAGAAACTAGCCATGCTGGAACTCGTGTTCTAGCAGAGGAGACAACATACGCAAAGGCCCTCAGTCAAGGGTTATTCAAGGATAAAAACAAACCAAATAAGCAAATAGGAAACAGAAGGGCATGAGCTTAGGGAGTAATACAGAGGACAAGAATATTACAGGATTTTTAGACTACAGTAACGTTATTTGTTCCTTAGTCCAAGTATAGAGGAAGCCTGCGCAGTAGTGTCTTAATTTCCTTTATGTTTCAAAACTGTTGTTATCAGTTCTGGGTGGAACTAATTGATGGCAACAGAAGTCAGAATAACAGTTACCTTTGGGGTTGGCATGGGGAGGGAATGGGGGTACTTGTGAGGTGCTCCCACCATTCTTGTTTCTTTTTTTTTTTTTAACTGTATTTAGTGCAGGGTCTATAGGGTCTCACTACACAGATCAGACTCATAGTGATCCTTCTGTGTTCAGCCTCCCAAGCACTGGGATTACAGGTGTGTACCACCACGGCCAATCTTAATTGCTGTCTCAGTGTGCCCCAGGGGCGGGGTCCGCACAGAACGCTTTAGTCTGCTCAGCTATTTGGCAGACCCACCATTCTTGCTTCTTGATCTAGATGCTAGTTACACAGGTGTGTTCTCCCTGTGAAACATGAACATTTATAATTTGCACACTTTGCTATAAAATTTTTCCTGTATCATTCTTGTAAAAAATCTTATTGAAAATGAGTATATCAGTTTACAATGGCTGAAGAACAGATTCTAGGGAAAGGGTGAGGGGAAACCCCATATATAAAAAGTCTGTGAATATATATATATTCCCTCCCCTGCAGGCCACATGACAACATACCAGTCACATGATATTTACAAAGTTGAACTCTTGCCCTTTTCCTGCATATTAGTGGATGTTGGTAGCCTGTACCTAGTTGTTCAAATCAGAAACCTGCAAGTCACTTGCTGTAGCTCAGATCATGACCGTCAAAGGCTGATGGACCCCAGCTCATGGCAGGATGGGGAAGTGACAGAACCTGTCAGATATGGTGCCTAATGGAGGTCTTGTGCCCCCAGGAGCTGCCCATACCCAGCCATGATGCACAGCTTCCAAACAGGGTAAAAGCAACAGTGCCAGCTGGCATGGACTGAAACCTCCAAAACAGTAAAATGTCATAATAACTGTTGTTTTTGTGCATAACACACTTTGTACATCTGGATAACAAGAACTGTTATAGTAGCTGAGAATAAATGCTTGCATTACTATGAGTTTTGACAATGCCTTCCTCATAAAGTTGTTAGAGGAATAAATAAAGTGGCATTTCATTTTAGAAAAGCAGACTGAGAAATACATATAGGTAGGTCTTCACCATACCTTTACTTAAGTACGGATTGGTATATCTAGAAATAGAGGACAATACCAAATCTTCGAGAAGGTGGCACACTCAGGATTAGAATAGGCCCTGCCTCCCATTCACTTACATCAGACTCCTCAGGAGAAGTAGGAATCAGTAAAACCTGTGCTGTACAAAACATGATGATGCAAACCAACATTCATTTCACTTTCTGTACAAAACACAGTCTGAGTTGGCTCCCTGTGCTACCTTGCTGGTAGCGAAGCTTTGAAGAGCACTACAGTCCCGTAAAAACTGCTAGAGGGCCCAGCCAAGACTCTGGATCAGCGGAGCCAATAGCAGGTGTTGCCTACAGGTTTTGTTTCTTCTGGTCCTGGGGATCTAACCAAAGACTCTGCACAAAGCTAGCCAAGTGCTCTACAACTGAGCTATATCCCCCCAGCCCCAGCATTTCTTTAAGCATGAAAGAAGGTCAAGGATACTGAGGCTTTGCTTAAGCTTTCCTCTTGTTCATAGTCTATTATTTTGTCTTAAGCATCTGATGATGTGGCATTGAGGAAGCAATTATTTTATTTCCTTTCAACTACATCCAGCTAAAGCCCTGGTAGTAGGTGTTCATGCCGCTAGAATAGCACTGACTTTTCCCAGCCACTGGGATCAGTGACTGTCTCAAGAAGCAAATAGAGATCATCTCACAAATTGATAACATCTAAATTCAGGTCTGCTTAGTTGTTAAAGTTAGGAATATGAAAAAAAAAAAAAGTCTGTGATCTCAAAATAAGAAACCAGACCCAAATCAGAGATAGGAGGAGAAGCTTGCAGACTTGAAACTGGACTTGAGAAGCAGACAACCGGCTCACAGACAGTCTGGACCCCGCCAGTGCCTTGTATGTGCCCAGCAGAGAACTTCCTTCGGCTGAGCCCAGGGTACAAGTTGAATCACTCCACAGATCAGCACAAATCAGCATCCAAAATCAGCCACGGGTCTCCGCACCTCTTGAAAGAACACATACAAAGAAATGTCACAACACTGAGAAATGTTTTCCAGTATTTGATCTCCAAGAATTCATCTGTTGAAACGTATCTTTGATCAGGGTTATCAGGGTTAAGTTATTGAATTGAGAAGAGATATAATTATTCATTTTCTATTATACAAGTTATATTTCAATTCATTTATCTTGATTAATTCAAAGAATAGTTGACATTTAGTATTTAAGAGCAAGGGATACACATAAATTTCACATTTATGTCATCATTGTTTGATGTTTTTACTTAAAATTGCAAAGCTAACCTTAAATACTGATGATCTATTAATCTTCATTTGTTTGGAATTAACCTGAAAAGTACTAAATATTGCTTTTCAGATAGAATTTTAAATACTTAAAGGCTTTGGAACCAGTTTGTTAGAAAAAAATTTGTTTGGTTTATGTTTTTTGTTTATGTTTAAAATAATAACCATTACATAAAAAATAACTATTACACGATTCTTTGGCTCTCTTAAGAGTCGACTTTGAGTTGGCAATTGTTCTAATTTCTATACACTGTGGAAATCTGGCAGTGATATACTAAAAAGAAAAAAATCCCTAGAACTTACTATAAAATGATTGAAGAGACTGTATTTAATTGTATTTCTTAGCAGAGCTCATAGTAAAGCTGAAATTTAGCAATAATTGGGTTAATTGGATTTATATGGATAAATATGTTATCTGATTGTCCAGTACACAATAAACTAGTATTTCTGTTTTATAGACATGACTTTAATGATTTGAATATTTTACATTCCTGTTTGCACCTCAAATCTCTTACTAATTTTTTCTATTATACCTTGCGCTGATAACTTAATTGCACTGATCTAAAGAATCGTATACAGTGAAGTGGATCATAGACAATTCCAGGTTAATATTAAATGCTGTGTTGTCTAGTTAGTTAATTCTGACCTGGGGAAACTGTAGGCAGGAAAGTTGCTCAGGGGTGCACTTCTTTCTCTGTCTCTTCCCATCTCTTCTGGTCTCTCCTTGAGTGTGTCAATCACTCAGGTCTTGAAACTTTCTCTTCCTCCCACCAACATTTGCTCTGACACTGATTTAAAGGTGTAAATAATTGGTAACAGCTTAGAATGTGAGTTTTCCCAGTGGTATGTGGATTTTACATAGGTTCAGACTTTTAAACTCTAAAAGTGTTGTAGGTATCTAAAAATGGATAATGGAACTATTCAGCCAAGAACTCACACCTTGCAGGTGTCCTTGAAATTGTACTAAGTAGCCAGTCTATCTCAGGAAGGCAAAGAAAAATTCTGTGCCTCTTTACACTCTTAAAACTCCTTTATATAGCTAGAAAATGTAGTTATCTATGTAGTTACATTTTTCCTGGGTCTTTGTAAAGAATGATACATTAACAGGTATAATAAAACTATAGTATTTTATGCTAATATTCCAAGTCGAGAATTACAGTCACAATTTCTAGGTGCCATCTCAAATGATTAATTTTATCTCTTTCATAAGGATAATATATTCCTTTAGGAGTTTTTTCACCACATTGCTTAACTGAAAAAAAATTGGGTAATAAATAGTTCTTTAGTGAACAAATTATGTAAACAAACAAAATATAGTTAGAAAACAACTAGAAAGCTTCACCCTGGGTTGGCCCCAGTGCAATATATAGTATATGCAAATGTTTTATTCATTTGTTAATTTTAGAGGACACCATTTTAGTGAAATAATTGAAAACATCTTACAGCCCATTCTGTGATGAAAGCATTGTTTGTATTAGTGTCAAGTAAGTTAATTATGCTTTATAATCTTCAAATGGAGCATATAATTGATTTATGAAATTCTGTTATTGTGTTAAGAATCCTGTTAGTAACCAAAAATTCTAGTAGTGTCTTCTAATTCCTACTATACAAAGTCAGCTGCATATTCTATATATTTAAAGACAATTCAGCAAATTTGTCCTAAAATGAAGAAAAGAATTTAGAACAATGTGTACAAATGTTATGTGAAAAGCAGTGTGGAAGATACTTTTATAAAACATTGCATTGATTGCAGCACCACCTTCTCATTTAGCAACACTGTAACTTGTTGCACAGTTTTCACCAGTACCACTTGCGATCAGTGGTCAGAGATAGCTCCTTTTTTTGTGGCCGGAAAACTAACACTAACTCATCAACATTCTTTACTCTTTTACTTTTAGATCTTTACAATTACTTAAGACATAGCCTGAGGCATTGAACACATTGCCAAATATTTATTGCAAACAAAGAAAAATGAAACATGTAGATTTAAAAAAGCTTTACATTTACCTCAAAACTCCCCCAGCCACCCTTTTAACCATTACCAGCATTGCTGCACATTTTTTTTTTAGGGTATTTGGTATCATATTCAGCTCCCCTAAAGCAACAGTTAATGTTTTTAAAACTTTTTAAAAGACTACTACTTCTAAATTCCTAGTGAACATAGTTATAGCCCTTGAACTTCCTGTAAATCAAAATTCATTTTCAACATACTTATTGTTCAGTTTATCTAAGACCACAGTAAGGTGCATGTATTTGATAAATGAATTATTAATATCTTTGAACCTACATCAATTTCACATAAAACAATTAAGAAACAACACTGAACATTGAAAAGGAAATGAAAGTATCTCACTTCACTTTGTTTGAAAATGGTTAGTGTAGAATAGACGTAATCAAATTATTTAATTAAGCAATGGTTTTAGAAGAAGGTACTAGAGAATATAAACTATTAGTTTATCACTTTGGTACAAAAATAAAGTTATGGTAAACTGGAAATTTATGCTTTCAGTTGAATGTTCTTCAAAAGTCAATAGAATTACAGTATTTTAATTAAAAGAAGTTATTTTCTTTGCTAGTTCCTATGATTGTACACATATTATTTTAGGCATTTACATTTGGGTTCTATTAGAATGAAAATGTGAATGCTTTCTGTGTCCAAATATATGATCATATCTGGCATTTGGAAAAATGTACTTCACAAATGTAAAAACTAGTAGTAGTTGAAATTTGAGGAATTTTTAATACAAATAATGTATTTAGAATAACATTTCAGTAAATTGAAGCAATTATGACTTGTGAAGTAACAAAGCAGGTAGTTAAAAAGATAAGAAAAAGCCTTGCAAGTATTTGATACTTTAAATATTAAGAGTTGAATGACATAAAGACCAGTAGATGTTAAAAATAAAAATTAACATAGTTTTATAAGGATTGTATGTTTTATAAATTTACAATCATACACTGGACATCTTTTGAATTAATTTTTTTGCATTCCTAAAACTTACCTTGCCAAAAATTTGCTCTACAGGTAAGTTATATTATCTACCTTTCTAAATGGATTTTTAATAAAACTTAGGAGTTGTTCTTAAAATTTTATTAATTTGTGGTGTCCATATACCTTTTTTAAGAACATGGTAAATCTATCAAATTGGTAATTTTCACTTTGAATTACATATTACTTAGCAATATTTAACACATGAATGTTAGAAGGAGACACATTAAAGTGATAATCTTGGCTCTACTTTGAAAATTGATCAGTACGTGGTCTCAGGAAAAGAAACCCAAGTTTCTTTCTGAGAAGTTAATAAATGCTTTGGAATGATTAAAAAGAAAAAAAAAGTAGGCCTTAAAACCTCCCCAGTTACATTCAGTGGCCAGATTCAGGAGTGGGTAGGGACCTACCAAGAATGCAACTTCCTACCTTCACTTCAGAAGGAAGAAATCCTTGAGAGATGAGAAAATAACTTATTTTAAACTTTATTTACTCTGGTATTTGGCTGCTATAAAATGACCTTCTCTAAATAATCTGCAAATTTTTTGAAAATCCTGATTAAAGGAAACCTAGCAAGTTAATTGCAACTTTTCAGACAAAAGAACAAGACTCATGAGCACATGCGTGAGACAACGTACACATGAGACTCCACAATGTTCAATTTAAAATTTCACTTATCTCCAGATGATGTCTATCTCAGTTATGACTACTTTAATTTCAAAAGTCTCTCAGAACCTTTAAAAAACTCTTAGAAACAGAAACTAGAATGTAATATGTAATGTAGGCCTTGCAGTTTGTCAATATTTTTAGTTCTTAATTTTGTGGGCTATTTAATTTTGAAGTTCTGATGATAGCAATTCACAAAAACAGAAGGGAAGGATCACCTTCGCTACAGGCGGCAGTACTAAAGTTCGAGCGGAATCACCGCATGTTTTTCTTAGGGCAAACAGTTTAATCGTCACGCAGTACGAAATCTACATTTCTATACAACTTTTCTAATGGAGGGATAAAATAAATCTGTTTTTGCTCCTTGGGAAAAAATATACTTTCCTCGTGAAAATCCGTAGTCTGAAGAATACAGTTATACAAAAGTTGAACTGTTGCAAACACACCCTAAATGCTATTTCAGAATCCAAGGGCTGGTCAATGATAAAGTACTAATAAAATCACCAGGTAACAGCATCCAGAAGTCGGGCTCGAGGCCGGCGCGCGCTGGCCGCGGCTCGCGCAGCGCCCGGACCGACCGCGAGGCCGCAGGAGCGCGGGGACTTCTAGGCTGCGGGCTTGCGGGGCGGGGTGGGGCGCACACGCGACGGACCCCGAGTCCGCGAGCCCCGACTCGCCCCACACGCCCAGGGCTGCGGAGGTAGAGGAGGCCGGGAGAAAGAGGCTGCGCTGAGCCAGGGGCACACGCACGCGGAGGCTCCTTCCAGGGCTAAGCCCACGACGCCCCGGCGGGACAGTGGGGGCCCCGGCGTCGCGGCCGCGCGCGGGAGTCGCCTCCCGGGCTGCTTCCACTCAGGGATCGCGAGGGGCCGGCACTTCAGGCTCACGTCTGCAGGAGGCCGGGCTGCTAAAGCCCGCCCGGCCCGCGGGGCTCCGACCGCGCCCGCCTGGTCCCCGGCGTACCAGCCCTTCCTTCCCGCAGCGGGCGCGGCGAGGTCTGGGCGCGGGCGGGCGCAGCGGGACCCGCAGACG
>NW_004524784.1:3581234-3625221 GCF_000260255.1 Octodon degus | reverse complement strand
CCGCCGTGAGCGACGCCGGGCCGAGGCGGTGAGCGGGAACGTGGACGTGGCGCCGCGCGAGCCCGACCCGCCGCCCTCCGGGCTCCGCGCCCCCGCTGCGCTCTCCTCCGAGCCTCGGCACCCGGCTCGCTCCGGCTCTTCCCCGTCCTGGTTCCTCTTTCTCCATTTTGGGGCTGCCGCGGGCGCTTCTCTCGCAGCTCCCTCTGGCTCGCGCCCGCCCTGCCCGCCTCCGGCTGTGCTCGGGGCGCGGGGAGGCCTGGCCTGGCGGAGCGGGGCGGCCTTGCCTCACGGCTCACCGGTGGCGCGCCGCGGCGCCGGACCAGGCTCGGGCTTGGCGGCAGAACCCGCTGTGCGTGTGCGTGTGTGCGGTTTAGAGTCGCTCTCGGTGTTGCGGTGCTCCGCGGGCAGAGCAAGGGTTTGCATAGGTGAACCCCCCAGGGAACTTCCAGGGACGTTTTTAGAAGCCTGCAAAGAAAGTATCAGTGTGAATCATTGTTTTTCCCCTTTGAAAAAATGCCTGCTTTTGAACACAAAGAACGCCCAAGCACCTTGAACTTTTTAAGATTAACCTTTCGTAAAATTACTTTTTCTTTTACATTCGTGCATGACTTTTTTTTAAAGGACAAACTTTTTCAGAGGCTGAATCTTTTGAATACGTAGTATCCTCGAAGTGCGGCTCTGGGACAGCGCCCCTAGATGCATAGTTTCGAAGTTCAAGGTCTCTAAGTGCGGTAGAGTAAGACAATGAGACACGTATTGCTGCTTTTCAAAAAGATACCAGCAGCCGCTGTTGGTGCCTGCGTCCCGTCTGAGTCCTGGGGACTCGCACTTTCATTAGCCGGGCAGGTTTGTCTTGGCTTTGGTGGGAGCTGTTTCCCTGAAGTACAGCTGTGACATCACTTTCTGGCCGCGGTGCCTCTTGTAATCTTGGTAAGAAGATTAGTCTATGTGCATAGTTTGAAAGTAAATTGATTTTGTTTCCCAGCTGTATTTCACGTTTCACATTCACCAGTGGACGCTTGGCTTAGCTCCTCCTGGACAGAACCAGATCCTCCAGGGAACATGTCCATCCTACCTGGGACTAAAGTTCCCAGAATTGCTAGGACAGATCACAGTCTTGCACGGGAACTATTTTTTGTTAATATATGAAGGAAGTGTTCTTGGAAGGAATCTTAGACTGTTTCCTTTAAAAAAAAATTACTTTTGTTGGCTTTCATTCATTCTCTTTGATTAAAACAGATTTACAAAAAGTGGCGAGAACTAAACCAGTGGAACTAGGCCTTACATGTTTGTCAAACTGAGTTTGGTAAAAGTATTCCTGTGGCTCAAATAGTTGATTTATAAAATTCTTTTTAATGCATTTCTCCTTATAGATAAGTGAGTCTAATTTGATGAATAGATTTTTCCACAGATGAGCTTTCTAAAAATAAAGCATGTCAGAGAAGTCATTAATATCCTTAAGTTTAATTGGAATAATTTAGTACTTATACCGAGTTAATCCTATTAAGATGTTATTTCCTGCTCATGGAGGATAAATTAAGCACAGTTCAGGTTATTTTAGATGCACAATTTTGTATGTATTCTAAGCAGTGGGGCCTGGGAAAAAAATATCATTCATCTAAAAATATATATATTGAGAGCCAGTGATGCTCAAAGCGCTTTGAACCTGTGTTCATGTGATGAGTATAAATGAACGTCTAGTCAGGAGTTAAAGGTTATAAAGAGTAATTAGTCCTTATTTATTTTTCCTCATTTAAAAAACAAAATATGGAAAAAGTTAAATTCCTACCTGTTATCACTTACAAATAAAGTTCTGATAGATTAAATATTTAAATTAGAAAAGCAGTAGTTTAAAAATAGTGGAAGGAAATACAGAAGAACTTCCTTGGAGTAGGGAAGTTCTTTTTTCTTTCTTTCTTTCGTTTTTTTTTTTTTTTTTTTTTTTTTTTTTTTTTTTTTTCTTTCTTTTTATACCAGGAATTGAACTCAGGACCTTGCCCTTGCCCGGCAGGTGCTATGCCCATGAGCTATCTCTCGAGCTCGGGGCAGTTCTTAAAACATTAAAATGCACAGTCCATAGAGGACATGATAAATGGGGTTATATTAAAATTTTAAGAATACCTTTACCTCGCAAGACATCATGCAAAGTTAAAAGATAAACTGAGATGATATTTTCGAGGCATGCACTTGACAAAGGATTAATACTTAGAATGTATAAATAACTTATGTAGAAAGGATTTAATAATTTATAAGGGATCTCATAAGTAAAAGATGTGGGTAAAGATATACACATGGGGAGTTAAAAGTATCATACCATTAACAGGAAGGATACATATCAACTTCAAAAGAAAGTGATTTCCTGTTGGGGAGATGGAGAGAAGGGAGGAGAGGAATAGCAAGGGTCCCACAGGGCATAATTCTATAAAAAAGATCAGAGACAGCTATGGTCTGGTGTTAACTCATGTTCTTTGTATATTTTTACAAGTTTGTTATAATTTATTTTAAAATATCTAATATCAACTTCTAATACGAACAAACAAATAGTAAATTTTTTTCCAAGTCAATCATATTCTTGTCTGATGTTCACACGTAGGCTGGCCAAGCAAACACCGTTCACCAGGCTTTTCCTGGGCGAGGTTTCCATGTTGTGTGGTATTTATGGCCCGATTTCTCCAGTTTGGAGTCTCTGCATTGGAAACTTGTTTTCTGAGTAGATTTAATGTGAGGAATGGAAAAATGTTTGAAATGATGAATTAACATTAGATCTGAAATGTCCCCCGATGGCTGTGTGTTAAAGGATTTGTCCTCAGCTTGGCACTATGTGGAGGTGATACGCATTTTCTCTTATAGTATCTTATTACATATCAGCTGAATATTAGCTGAATATTGGTGTTTTCAGTGTAAAGAGGAGCTGCATTAAAACCTAAGTTTTAAAAAGCTAAGATGAAAGTAGAAAACAGTTTTGTGTATATCAGGGTTATGAGAGAGGCCCAGGGAAGTTGGCAAAAGAGAAGTGCATTATAAATCAATTTATACCTCTCTGTCTCTCTGTCTCTGTCTCTGTCTCTCTGTCTCTCTGTCTCTTTGTCTCTTTCTCCCTCCCTCCCTCCCTCTCTCCTCTTTTCCTTTGTTGTTAGCTTGAACCCAGGGCCTACCACTCAACTCCTACCACTGAGCTTTAGCCTCAGCCCCAAACAACATCATGCTCTGTGTAAATTTCTACTGAGTACAGAGAAGGGAGTACATAACAAAAAAAATTTAAACACAATTTTGGGCTGTACTGTTTTCTAGTTCTTATCTTTTCTCTCCTAAGTTTGCCTTTCACAGGTCGTAGAAATTATAAGACCTGGGCAAAGAAGGAGACTTTCTGTCTCTGGAAGGTGTCTGCTGTCTTCCTCTCTCCCTTTCTTGTGAACTGGCCACAAGGTGAGTGGTTTTGCTCCTGCCTGCACCCTCACCATGAAGCTCTTACCCCTCCACCCCGCCCCCAAGTGATGGGACCAGTGACCAAGCAATAACTGTCCAAATTGCGAGTCAAAATAAACCTTTGCAGTTTATGGGATGATTATCTCAATTATGTGTTGCAATAATGGAAAACTGAGTAACATGAAAGCCAAAAAAAAAAAAAAAAACAAAAACAAAACAAAACTATATAGTTTTAGAACTACTGTTGAAAAATCTAAAAATCTTGGGCCTAGCATGAAAGGTTTTATTACCTAGGTGTATCTATTGTCTTTTATAGGCTAAAATCAGTGATTGGTATTGGAGACGAGTACAGAACTCATTTTCTTGCTTTCTCATTGCAGGAGTTTATACAATGTATTTATCATTGCGACTTTTCACTGGCAGGCTGTAGTTTCCTGTTTTTTTCCTGAGGACTATTCAGAAGCTAGCAGCATGGCAAAGATGCAGCGTTTCATTTGCTTTGAGATGTTACTTTGAGATCAACAAGCATCAAAGGGATCAACATAATTACTGCTTTATATATGTGTTAATAAATAAGGGGTTTTCACCTGTGTGGAGGGAACACCAACACAATTTTACCAAATAAAGATGAGACGAGCATCAGGCAGAACATGGATGTATCATTTACTAGGATCCTAGTAATGTCTGCCAGTGATCTGAAAGTTCCAAAACTTTGATTCAAGACCACCCATGACTCCTTATTGCTAGCACTGTTAAAGTTCTACTCTCTTTCCTGGTGTTACAGACATTACAATGCCTGGCTTAACCAGTTTTTTGTCTGTTCATTCTTTCAGCTTCAAATAACCTACCTCACACAGGTTAGATTAATTTAGTGGGTATGGGAAACCTGGATTGCGCTGGTTTATTTACCTCATCCTCTGGTATATTGAGGGTACCAGACCTCACCCCTGCACTGTGGCCCTCCCAAGTCTCTACTCTTCAGTTTCAGAGCTTAGCCACTGAAGACAGATGGAAATGTGTAGAGATTCGGGTCAGTCTGCTTGGCTGTAGAGTAGGACTAGGGGGAGCGGGCACAAGCAAGAGGAGAATGAGGCTGGAGACGGGGCAGGGCGATTTCCTGCCATGGTAAGAGGCCTAAGATACTTGGTAGGTCACAGGTTTCTAAACTCTCAATCTGCCATGCTGATAGTGTCTGTAACTTTTTCATGATGTTTTAGGCCAAAAGAAATATTTATTTCCAGTTATTACAAATTAGATCCATATGACTTAACTGTAGTTTGTGGGTTAT
Source organism: Octodon degus (assembly GCF_000260255.1). Classification (NCBI taxonomy): domain Eukaryota; kingdom Metazoa; phylum Chordata; class Mammalia; order Rodentia; family Octodontidae; genus Octodon; species Octodon degus. The sequence continues at coordinate 3,620,507 of NW_004524784.1, read as the reverse complement.
CTGGTAAGTATAGTAGATTTCTCTCAAAATTTACAATATCTCCCAGCAACTGTAAATTCATTCACTTAGGGTTCCCAGGGTGACCTGGTACACAATTTGGGAACCATATAGAAAATAAGAGATTTTTCAAGTTGGTAAATCAGAAATTCAGTCTTGTGCTCTTGAAAGATCACTTTATTAGTGGGTTGGAAGACTGATTAACAACTTCATGGGAAGTGGGGAGGCTGTACATTCATAGTTGCCATTTAGGGTGGAAGGAAGGAAAACGTCATAATGCATTCTAATGAGAACACGGTGGGACCTAAGATATATGTGCAGGTAGACTAGATAAACTTTCCTTACTGGTGGTTTGGGGACAGAAAAAGATGATCCCTAGATTGCAGGTTTGGATTAAAGGGTAGATTATGGTAGGAAACTAGGAAGAGTTAATTGCCTTGTTTGGCCTTTTGCATGTGAGCCTGCCTGGAAAGGAGATACAAGTTATGTACTTACAGATTGGGGTTGGCCACCTGAGAATAGAAGAGATTAGTCAGGGTGGATATAGAAGGAAAGAGGAAGAGAAAAAAAGGAGGGGAGGGGAGGGATGCAGATGGGAGGGGAGGGGAGAGGAGAGAAGAGAAGAGAAATGAGCCCTGTGTGATGGTATTGTGTATCAGCCTGAGAAGGCCCCTAGACCATATGTATATATGAAGATAATTGTAGTACTCCTTCCTACAGGTTTAGTGAAAGAAACAGTGCTTAATTTGTGATCAGTTTTGAATGCCTATATCTGGTAATCTGAACAACTACTTTGAAGATAAGAATATGCAATATAATAACCATCTTTGATTTTCTGCCATCTTTTGAAATTCTGTATCATTTTTAATGTTTTTTAAAAAAATTATTCTCTTTAAATAATAATAAAAAAAAATAACCAACGCACGTTGTGTGTGTCTGTGCTGGAAGAGCTGCGCATCTGAATTAGGAGACTGAGTTAGGCAGAGGGCCCCCCACTGTGGATGGGCGTCATCCCAGGTGTGTGGGGCTTTTCCGCTTCCGCATTTTTGTGAGCCAATTCCTGATAATGCCTTTTCTAATGAGCAAACTATGTGTGGAGTTCCTGTGCAGGAGCCAAAACCAGGAGAGCTGTCACACAGCTTGTGCAAAGCAATGTGCTTGGGAGAAGCCAGGACTCTTGGGCTACTGTTTTGTGTTCTAGGTGGAGCCTGAGTCTTATCTGTGTGTGTAATGGGGAGGGTTCGTAGGTTCCTTGGATAGAGTCACACACAGGCCCGTGCCTGGACTCAGTTCTATAGTGGAAAGCACATGGGTGAGGGGGCGAGACCCTGGTTCAGCCCTGTGTTTGAGGACCTGCCCTTTCTGTCCTTTCCAGAGGAGTTTTTAAATTTATTTTGTTTTTCAGTGCTGGCAATAAAAACCAGAGCCTTGAACATTCTAAGCTCTCTACCACTGAGCTTCGGCCACAGCCGAGGGGCCCATTTTTATGCCCACATTTTAAGAAAACATATGGCAGTGGTTGAGATTATCTAGTGTAATACAAGGATGAAGTAAGAATGGAGAAAGCCCATGGAATCTTATAATTTGAAGGGCTCAATGGCTTCCGTAAACTCATTTTTTTTTTCAGTAAAAGCGCAGAAACCTGTTCAGCTCAGGGACTAATAAGAGAGGGTCCAAAAACCAAATAGTAACAACATAGTGGGGCAAGATAAAAGGTTTAATACAAGGTGGGGCCACTTTCTCCTGCCTCTGTCATTCACTAACTACTTTGTATCCACACTTTTCACCAGTACAGTGGTTTCTGACTGCTCTGAAATATCCAGCAACCCAGGGCTTAATCCTCATGACTTCTGCTTCCTCATCTTCATCCAGGGCATCCAGTTTGGGATACTAACTCGCACTTATTGACCAATGATTTCCTCAATCTGTATTTCTAGTTTTTTGTTTTGGTTTGAGACAGGGTCTCACTGTGTAGTCCAGGCTGGCTGCAAACTCACGGTGAGCTCCTTTCTGAATGCTGGGATGACAAGTGTGTACCACCCTGGCCGGCTCATTTGGTACCCTGATCTATTTAGTTTGAGTTCTGTGTTTACAACATGTAGATAATACTGGCTGTGTATATATACTCAGTGATCTGTGCTAATTAATTTAACTATCTGTCCTAAGTATACAGATGATATAGGGGTAAATTCACATAGGCAGTAAATAGAAACTTACGGTGTATGGAAGGAAGTGATTCTTGGTGGTTTTGTTATGAAACTTCAATAAATAACAAGAAAGCAGCTGACAGTTTTAGCATGCATTTGGTTTAGATGCAGCTAGTGTCGGTTAATTTTCATCCCTCCTTCCAGTTTCTGGCTTCTACTTTCTGTCTCTAAAGATCTGCTTATTATGAATGTTTCACATAAGTGGAATCGTACAATACACAGCCTTTTGTATTTGGCTACTTTACCACTGCAAAAGTAGCCTAAGGCTTTCATCTCTTTTGTAAATGCGGCCAGTCACAGTAATAGGCAAAACACATGTTTGCAAATCAGAATGCAGGTTCTGCTGCTAACTTTGGGCAAGTCAACTAATTCTCTGCACTCTTGATTACACACCTAGTTCAAAGGCACAGTAACATTTCTGTTCTCATTTGTTATAATTAAGATATGATTCATATAGCTGAGTGTGGTGGTGCAAGCATAGACATTGTAGAATCCCAGCACTCACGAGGCTGGGGCAGGAGGACCATGAGTCAGAGGCCAGCCTGGGTTACACAGAGTTCAAGGTCAGCTTGGACTGCATAATGAGCCCTTATTTCAGAAAAAAAAACCCAAAACATAATAATTCATATAATAAATTTACCCCTTTTAAAGGTACAGTACAGAGTATTTATAGACTTATGCAAACATCACCACTGTCTAATTCCAGAACATTTTTATCATACCTAAAAGAAACCCCACCCCCAGTAGCAGTCAATTTTCTTCCCTCCTCCTCCCAGTTTTTGGCTCCTACTTTTTGTTTCTAAAGATCTGCTTGTTATGAATGTTTCATTTAAGTGAAACCATACAACATGCAGTCTTTTTTTCTATGTTAGCATTTCAAAATCAGCATAAGGCTATTTTGTAGCGTGTGTCATAATTAAATGATATTTTATTCATTGGAAATGTCACATTTCATTTATCTGCTCATTAATTGGTGGTCTATTGAGTTGATTTTGACTTTTTGGCTATTGTGAATAATGATGCTATTAAAATTATTGTAGGCAGATGCAGGGACTGGGGTTTCATCCCGGATGTGCTGTGTTGGCCCTGTCCCTGGGGCACACTGAGATGGTGACTGAGACTGGGCATGGTGGTGTGTGCCCGTAATCTCAGCGCTTAGGAGGCTGAAAAAAAAAGGATCACTACGAGTCCCATCTGTGTAGTGAGACCCTGTAGACCCTGTACTAAATATATAAAAATAAATAAATAAAAATAAAATAATTGTGTTAGTTTCTTTGTGGCTGTATGTTTTCAATTCTTTAGGAGTGGAATTGCCAGATGATATGTTGGCTCTGTTTAATATTTGAAAAATCCATTTTTTAAACTAACCACATTATCAAATTCTCCATCAGTAATGTATAAGAATTTCAATTTCTCTATTTCTTAGCCAATTTCTAGAGACAAAGAGACATCTCATTATGATTTGATTAGCATTTACCTTATAACTAACAGTAGTCAGCATTTTTATGTGTTTTTCTGCCATTTGTTTATATTCTTTGGAGGAATGGCCACAAATCCTTTACCCATTTTTTATTTTTATTTTTTAGGGAAGGGTCTACAGGGTGTTCAAGGTCTCACTACTAGATTGTAGTGATCCACCTGTTTACAGCCTCCCAAGGGCTGGGATTATAGGCCCAAGCCACCACGCCCAGTCTCAGATGCAGTCTCAGTGCACCCCGGGGGCAGGGCCAGCATGGCAGGCCTGAGAACTGAACCCCTGGCCCCTGCACCAGGTGCTTTAATCCACTGAACTATTTGGCTGGCCCAATTTTTTTTATTTTTGTTTTTTTACAGAACCGGGATTGAACTCAGGCCCTTGTGCTTGCCAGGCACTTGTTCTACTGAGCTATCTCCTCGGCCCCCCTTTACCCATTTTTAAGTTGGATTCTGAATGTTTGACAGTTGTCAGATATATAATTTATAAACATTCTTTTCTATGGGTTAATGTTTTTTATTTTCTTGGTAGCATCTTAAATTTTGATAACATCCAATTTATTCTCTCTCTCTCTCTCTCTCTCTCTCTCTCTCTCTCTGGTGGAACCTGGGATTGAACTCAGGGCCTTGTGCTTGCCAGGGAAGTGCTTATTCCACTGAACCATCTCCCCGGCCCTTATTTTCTCTTTTGCTGCTGTGCTTTTGGCATCATACCCAAGAAACCTTTGCTTAATCCATACCAATTAAGGTCCATTTTTTTTTCCTAAGAGCTTTGTGGTTTTTACCTCACAGTTAGGTCCTTGATTCAACTTGAGTTAATCTTTATATCTGATGGAAGCTAAGGATTCATCTCTACACATTTGAATGTGGATCTGTGGCAGCCCTAGAGCCACCTGCTGAGTCGCTTGTGTCTTCCTTATTGAAGTACCTCAGTGCTCTTGTCAAATATCTGCTGGCCAAGATGCACAGATTTCCAACTCTATTCCACTCATCTCTGTGTCCATCCTTATGCCAGTAACACAGCTACACAGTTCCAGAATGGTAAAATGAATTGCATAGAAGAAACTCATTCTCAGATTACTAGATCATTCAAGGGGTTTGTGGCTATAGATTTTTCTTTCTTTTGTAATTGCTTGAAAAGGACAGTTTGTGTCAACCCCGTCTAAAATAAGCTCATGAATAAATCTAAAATAAGTTCATGATAGATCTCATCTTTTATATAATTCTACCTTGTTAATAATGTGGGCTACAGCAATCCTTTTCTCTTTGTATTCTTCCAAACAGTTCTAAAAGTCAGTTATGAATTGAGGCATTCAGTTAGGAGACTGCTTCATGGGGCCAGCCAAATAGCTCAACAGATTAAAGAGCCTTCTTAGGCAGATGCAAGGGCGGGGTTCCATCCCTGGCCTGTTGTGCCAGCCCCCTGGGGCACCCTGAGATTACAAATGAGACAGCATGGTGGCCCATGCCTGTGATCCCAGTGCTTGGGAGGCTGAAGGATCACTAAAGTCCGATCTGTGTAGTGCCACCCTGCAGACCTTGTACTAAATATATTTTAAAAAAGAGACTTGCTTCATACATTGACTTAATCTGGAATGTAGTCTTCAACTTTAAGTAAAATTCTTCAGATTATCAGTTTTACAAAAAACATGTGTTCTAGCCTACTGACTGAGTAAAGATTGAATAGCTGCATTAAATGCAAGGATTCTCACAAATCAAAGAAAATTTTCTTGACTCTAGAGTCATAGATCTCAGTTTTGTTTTGTTTTCTGTACCAGGGATTGAACTCTGGACCTTGTGCTTGCCAGGCAAGCACTTATTCTACTGAGCTATCTCCTCAGCCACTTTAATAATATTTTTGTTTTGTTTTGTTTTTATGAATTTAGGAGAGGGTCTATAGGGCCTCACTACATAGATCGGAGTCATAGTGATTCTCTTGTTTTCAGCCTCCCAAGTGCTGAGATTACAGGCGCACACCACCATACCCAGTTTGAATCACCATCTCAGCGTGCCCTGGGGGCAGGGCTGGCATGGCACACAGGATATTGAACCCTAGCTGCTGCCCTCTGCCAAAGCAGGCGCTTTGGTCCACTGAGCTATCTGGTCAGCCCTTGTTAAAAATATTTTGACACTTTTATATTACTTAATTTTTTTGTTGTTGTTGGTCCTGCGGATCAAATTCACGTGGCATGCTAGGCAGGCACACCACCATGGAGCAGCATATGGTTAGTCCTTGTTATTGATACTTTTAATAGAGAAATGTGTTGAAAAATATTCCCTGGATAAAAGAGCTACATTAACAAGGAAAAGCTCTCATGAAACTCTTGGAACTATCATAGGTGGCTGTATTCCATTTTTTCCCTATAAGGAAAGATCCCCCCACCACACACACCCTTGGGTAAACAGATGACAAATTCTTTTTGCCTCACTGAAGGGTTCCTCTAGGCCAGGGAGATGGCTCAGTAGAATAAGCACTTGCCTGGCAAGTGCAAGGATCTGAATTCAATCCCTGGTTCCGCCAAAAAAATAGAATAAAATAAAGTAAAAAATTCAAAGACTTCCTCTAGACATAATGTTTCTGTGCTGAAAGGATTTTTGATTTTTGTCATTAGATAGTGCTAAATCTGAAAAGTCTCTGCTCCCCATGCATCATTGGTCATCCTCAGGTTCTGTTTTGTAGAAATCAACCCAGGCCAAGGGGATGCCCAGCTGGCTAACCCTTGACTGACCCAGAGGCTCTGTGTGAACCTCAGCTTTGCAGTTTCACAAATACAAGTTCATCCTTCCCCATATGGTATGACATCGAAGAAGACTGCTCTGCATCTGCCAAGCCCATGATCAATGTGACGCACCTTTGTACTTGTTCCAGGTTCTGCTTTTGCTGTTTTGTCGTTGTCTCAGGCTGACGCAACATCCAGTCTGCTGAATGAGTTAACAAGAGGGGATGACATATCTAATCTGAAGTGAATCATGAAATACCAGACTGTCCAACATTTAAGGATATTTCTATTGCCCTGCCATCTTCAGAAATGTCAAAATCACAATCTGCACTGAGACAGTAAGACACTCAGAGATTGGCAGAGATTAAAGAAAACTAAAAGGACAATATAATGTAACTCATGATCTTTGTTACAATCCTGATTATAATGATTTCACTGAGGTTACATAAAATAATTCCTCAGTTCAGGAAACACACTAAAGTATTTAGGGGGCATCATATCTGTAGTTCATTCTCAAACAAGCCATTCTCAAACAACACTACATCTTGAGAGAGGGGGGGAAAAAAAGAGAGACAGGCCTAAGTAGCAAGATTGTGTCACTTGAGAAAGCTGGTTGAATTCTCCTTGCTATTCCTGTAAGTCTGAACTTATGCCAAACCATTTTAAATTAGTAAATTATATTTTTAGATTTTCTAAACTGCCTTTTAAAAAGAATGTCTAAGTATATATTATGTGAGAACTACTCTGTAACTTAAAAACAAAATAGAGGCAGCAGAGCCCAGTAAGTAAAGGAGTGATTTGAGGAAAGACCCCTGGCCTTGAGCCCTTGCTGTGCCCCTCACTGTGTGGTGGGGTGAGGGGCCCGGCATCTGACACCTACGTTTCTTTATCTGTACAATAGGGGTGGTAGTGTTGGAACCTACCTTACAATTTTGTTATAAAACTTAAAGGAGTAAATATTTGCGAGGAACTTGGAACAGCGCATGACATCAAGTGTTGTATAGTTTTACATGCATAAATCTAGGAAATTGCTTCAATCTTAATGATGTCCAGGTCACCTCTAGAAATAGAAGTGCTTTGAACTTTGCACACGTACAACTTTAAAACATTTTTCTGGAAATGACTGCTTTGGATTCTTATTAACTACTTATTTGACCGGCTTGAGATTCCTGTCACCTCTCTTGATAATGTCTTACCCTAACTTTTTTTTTTTTCTTTTTTTTGTCTGCTTTGTACCTGGTCAAGTTCTAAGGCCCAAGTTCTAAGGAGCTTGTAAACTGTACTGGTTTTCTATGACAGATATTTAATGTAGTCCTTTTATTTTCATTACTGTTTAAAACTGTCCAGTACATTTGTGTGGCACAACTGTCAAGTGGTGCAGGAGGTACAAAGGTGGATGGCATCCCCAGAAGTATACACATTGCAAGGGAGAATTAAATGTGCACAAAAATAGCTATGATGTAATATGAGATTTAGAGAAGGAAGAAGGTCTATGAGAAGGAAAGATTATACCTAGTAGCTAGGAGCTGGGACGTTTTAGAGAGAAGGAGGCCACCATCTGAGCTACAAGTGGCACTGAGTAGAGGAGACGGAGCCTCTAGGGGTTAAAAGGGGAAGGACCAGAACTGAGGCACAGACCCAAGAGCAGGGGGGCCTTTGAGCAAGTTTTTGATATTCAAATAGATTTAAAGTTCAAAGCCTGTGTAAGCCCAAATTTCCTCATCTATGTAAAGGACGTAACACTAAGGCTTACCTTCAGGAGTAGGGGAGAAGTAAAGGTAGCTCCTGTGTAAGATGTAGTGTAGGATCTGATAGTAAGTGCTTGCAACTATGATCCATGTAATATTATATTGTATTGTATTATTGTATTATTTTGTGTTATGTTAATGTGATTTCCTATTAGTATTGTATTATTTGTAGCATTGGGCATTCTGGTACATATAATGCTATATTATTTTACTTTGGGTACACATCTATTGGAGTGTAGGGAAACAGGTATAGGAAATGTATTATTGGCTCTATGCTGAGTAATGGGAATTCAGGATCCTGAAGAGGAGTAGACAAAGTTGAGAGGCATTGAGAAAGGTACAATATGGTACCTTTTTTCATATTGAAAGGAATAAAGGAGCACTTATTCTAAACCAGGTAAAAGAAATAAAACAAAAATAGCCTGAGGTAATGCCATGCTTCAACTCCAATTCAGGACTTGGGTTTCCAGAATACTGGGAGTGTCCCTGAAGGTACACAAGGAAGACAAACTCTCTGTGTGTGCATGCGTGCATGTGTGTGTGTGTGTGTGTGTGTGTGTGTGTGTGTTATGTGTGAGGGCGTGTCTCACAATCCTAAAACACATGCCTTTCACTGAGTTACACCCCCACTCCCACAGACTAATTTTTGCTATGTTTTGTAAATTTGAGGTCTTGAGCAACTGTTTTATTCCTGTTACCTCATATTTGAAGATCATCCCTTTAGAAGGATGACACTTTAAATATATGAGAGCATTTTACATTTATAATACTCTAAGACGAGTCATTGGATAATACTATAAGGCCTTTTTTGATGCCCTATGGATTATTATATCAAGCTGGCTTAAATTCTAGACTGTCTCTATTGCTCTAAATACTAAGACAATGTTTATCCATCTTCAGATATTTTAATGATTACTTGGCTAGCTGTTGGCTGTGTGAGCACAACACTTTGTATCATCTTTCCATTAAGCACGATTGCCTACACTCTAATTGAGTTTAATTTAAGGCTTCCCATCCATTGTGTGCAAGGGAGCTATCCTGGGGCACTAGACTGTATTCTCCACACCTGAAAATTTGCTGGAAATGTGGCTGCAGGGAACAGTGGCTTCTCCATTAGATCTTGTCTTCTGTGCCCTCCCTGGGAACATCTGGAGGGCAAAAGGAAGGTATGACACGGCCTTGTGCTTTGCCTGGCCTTCATGCCCAGATGGCAGTTGAGTTGAAATTGTACTCTCTGCATGAATCGCAGTATTTTTCTTTTCTTTTCTTTCTTTCTTTTTTTATTTTTTTTTGGTGGAACTGGGGATTGAACTTAGGCCCTTGTGCTCACCAGAGAAGCACTTATTCCACTGAGCCATCTCCCCAGCCCCAATCGCAGTATTTTTCTTTGTGGTCAGTTTCTTTTAAATAGATCTTTAAAGTTTTCAAGTAGCAAGTTTGCCTAACACTTCAAAAAGAAAGTTGCTTTGTGTGATATTTTGTCACAGGTCTGTGAAGTGTGTAGGGTGAGTATTGCTAATTTGACATTGAAAGGAATAGAGGAACACTTATTCTAAACCAGGCAATAGGCAGGATGCTTCCTCCCCCACCTGTCCCCTGCTAAGCCTGCCCCACTCTGGCCTCTTCTTTGTCTCGGGATCCCTGATGAGGACACCTGGGGGACCCTCCATTCCCCAGCAGTCCACAGCTCAGAGCGGAGTCTGGGTCTCCCTGTGGCATCTGCCTCATGCTCTTTATTCTTTTGAAGCAAATGACAACAGGATCCATTCTGACTTCTTCACATGTTATTATTATTATTATTTTTTTTTATATTGAGAAACAGTGTTGAGAAACAAAGGCAGGATTGCTAATGCTTCCCGCTTTTAGTATAAGGAACAGACGGCAAAGGACTGTTGTGTCCAGCTGCTTCTGTTGGACACGGTAAAGGGTACAGCCAGTGGCTCCCAGGTTAACAGTGGCATGGTCAAGAGGCAGCCATGAGGTGAACTCGGAGGGAGAACCCTTCAAGCACTGAGGGAGCCAGGGGTCTTGCAGGACACCCACCCTCCAAGGGAATCAAGAAAGTTCAAGTCTTTGTCCAACCTCCCAGCATCCCTAGCTGGATTCTATTGGTCTGGACATAGTTGCAATCACAGATGCTAATGACAAATAATTCTTTTCTACTAAAGTGGTAAGCAGTGGTTAAAATTTAGTTCCATGTTATGGTAAAGCCATAAAAATAATGTGGGATTATTTCCTCACACGAAAGAGAAGTTCATAAACAACATATTTTAAATGATTTTTATTTGAACTCTGGGCTGATTATTTTTGTATATATATAATATCTATATATATTTACTTTTCTTTACTTTCCTTAAATCTTTTCTGCTTTTTAAAAAGAGATGATTATGTGAGTAATTTCCTAAAATTTTCCAACTAAGTGACATGACTAAATATAGTGGGAAAGGAGAAATGTTATGCCAATATACTTATTTCAGTTTTCTTATATATTTTCCGAGTAGGCTCAATCTAAGGGCCAATTATGAATCTTATTTTCTAACATTTGCTATTGGCATGCTGAGCTGATAACTGAGTCTTTTTTCTTTAATAATTTTTATAGTGAAAATATGAATTGTATTGGATGATAATCTCTTTTTAATTTAATTATTTATTGGTACAGTTTAAGTATACATAATGATCACATTCATCTTAAGGATTTTGTACCTCTACCTGACACATCTTTCTTTTTTTTGTTTGCTTGTTTGTTTTTGAAAACTGATTCTTAGTAGTCAGTTTTAAATGAGAAGGAAGCTTTGGATGAGTGGAAGGTATTCTGTAACCTTGGAGGGGATTCATTGTAACATCACCATAAATCACTTGCAAAATGTGGTTAAACTGGCCTCAGAGTTCTTGTTTTGCTTTTAGTGGCATCTGATTTGGATTTTTTCTGTTTTCTAGTACATTCTTCTGCTTCCTGGTATAATTTATCTAATTTACTTGAATTCTTATGTTTTTGATTTTTCTAGTACTGGGGATTGAATTTATAGTCTTGCTCATACTGAGCAAGTGTTTTACCATAAAAACACCCACCTCTGTGTGTGCTTTGAAGTCTAACTGGATTGACTTTCTTTCTTTCTTTCTTTCTTTCTTTCTTTCTTTCTTTCTTTCTTTCTTTCTTTCTTTTTTTCTCTCTTTCTTTTTTATTGAGGCAGTATCTCACTATGCAGTTCAGGCTGGCCTTTAGCTTGCTTATGTAGCCCAGGCTGGCCTCGAACTTGGGATAATTCTCCTGCCTCAGCCTCCTGAGCGCTGGGATTACAGGCATGCACCACCATGCCTGGCTGGATTGCCCATTTTAACAAATTGGTCAGCATACTTCTGAAATACATAGCTGAAAACCATAACACTTCCTGATCATGTGCGATTTTATTAGGGAAAGTCCTGCCAGTTGCCTATTTTGTTGGGTAAAGCAGAAAGAGTATCCAGAAGCAGTGGACTCAGTACCAGAGGAGCTGTAAATCAGCAGGGCCATCTTGCCTTGTCTGTTAAGCAATGTGGATCTCACTTGCACAAATGTCCTCCCTCCCTCCTTCCCTCTCTCCCTCCCTCCCTCTGTCTGTCTCTGTCTCTGTCTCTCTCTGACTCCTAGAAGAAAATTAAATATATGGTCCCATTAATCCTCATAGATCAGTCCACAAAGAGGTAGGCACTAATGAAGCTATCAGAATCATCTTTTGGGAGGCAGGAGCTTATCCTGAAATTTAAGGGCAAATAAATATGTTTCTAAAAATCGACCCAGTGGATTTAATTCAGCTTTAAAAATGTAGTGTCAGTGTTGTTAAGGCCTAACACCAGATAATCAAAAAAATTTAGAGTAGCACAGGTCACACTCTTGTTTTTAAGTGAACATTTTGCATAAAAGCTATCTATGTCTGTGGACATCATTGGAGTAAATACTCGGATTCCAGGTAGTATTTTTTAATATTTCTTTATTCTTTTGAACTTTTTTTTTTTTTAAACGAAGAGACAAATGGCAAAGCAAATGAATGGTGAACAGTGGAAGTGGCCATTTATTTGAAAACAGTAAAAACTCTGGCACCTGGCTTGAGGACCGAGTTTATAAGCAAGCAGCAGTCCTCGATAAACACATTTCTGGTGTACAATGAGCTAATCTTCCTTTCTAAGCTAGTTTTTTCATCAACTGCTGCTCATTACTTCCCCTTTTGGAGGTTAAAATGTTGGTGTGCTGTTCCATCAAGGAAAAGAGAGGGGAGCTAAAGATACCGACCTGAACAGAGCTGTGCCCAATATTATTTTAAGCAGGAAGATAAATATTTAACGAAGGGGCAGCGAGGAACAAGAGTTGCAGAACAATAGCTGTGCCTGCGCAGGACGGTCATTTGAGTATCTCAAGTAGAAAAGGCAGCGCCTGCTTGTTGTAGCATATAAGATATAAGTAAATATATGATGTCAAATATCAAGGTAGCAGCATCTAAAGAAATCAGACTCAATTTTTGCTCTGCCTAAGTCTCTTAGATTGTTTTTCGCATTCGGATTTTCAAGCGTCATCTAAACGCCTGCTGAAAGCGCAGCGGTACTGCTTGGCTCTAATTTCCAGCTTTTTAAAATCTCAGTGCTTTCCAGAAACTGTTGGTCCTCGGTTCCAAAGCCAATTTAAGTCGTCGCCACGCGGGAATAAGGCAGGGTGGGGTCGGGAGTCGGGGGTGTGCTCAAAGGTCTGAGTTTTTTTTCGAGGGATTCTAGATAGAGCAGTTTCCTGCTGTAGGGAAAAAAAAAAATATTAAATCTCAAGTTCTCAAATGGAAACAGCAATTATTTGAGGAAAGAAAAGGAAAAGGAAGGATGGTTTGGGATTTTGAAAAGTACTTCAAAAGGCATCCTGGGAACATTCACAGAAAAAGGAAGGGTACTCCCATGGGATATTTGCGGGGACATTTTTTACAGGGACAGAGCGGGTGTCTGCGATGTGTACCCCTCCTTCCCCCCAACTTCTTTATCCTCAAATTCAGTTACAAATACCCCGCGAGATGTGTTTTAAGTATGGGCTACTTCCAGGGGGACGCGAGGACAGGGCTGGCAACGAATCACAGTGCGCAGGCGTAACAACCCCGTTTTCCTGGGTCCCTCTCAGCGACACAAGTCGCCGTGACAGACACCTGTGACCCAAAGCTGCCGTGACCGATCCCTGTCCTGAACGCGATGCGGAACAAGCGCATGGGGACTGCGTACGAGTCCTTGGTAACTCTCGGATCTACAATAAACAAGGAAAATGCAGCTCAGGATTTTGAAAATGCTGCACAAGCACATCCTACGAATCGGCCAGCAAGGAGCTGAACGCAGAGTTTGAAACAAAAGCCATATTTCTTAGTCCCCGGGATGTGGCTTGCTATTTCCTTGCAAAGGCAGCTGAGTCAGGAACAGTCTCTTTCCCGGGCCCGCAGGAATCGGGGAGCGGCAGATTTCACCCCGGGTCGCAGGTCGCGGTCTTGCGAGCCCGGAAGGACCTCCCCGGGTGCGCAGAAGGTGCAGCATGGAGTGAGAAGGCTGGAAAAGCTGAGCGAAAAACGCGGATCCTTGGCCGCGAGTCTAGAAGCGGAAGGGAAGGTGCGCGCCTGTTGTCATTCATAAAAGCCGCGGCTGGAGAGCCGAGCGCCATCAGAGTCTCTGTGGCGCAATCGGTTAGCGCGTTCGGCTGTTAACCGAAAGGTTGGTGGTTCGAGCCCACCCAGGGACGCTCTTCTTTTGTGAAGGGGCACAGCTGGTTTTGCACCACCTTCACACTTCAGCCTCCTGGGTGGAGTCCAGGCGCTGGGGCCGCCCTCGCTGCCAGCTGGCGGTGGCTCCTGGCTTCCCGCGTTGGGGGGCGCCCTCCTCTAGGCGCCGTCCTCTGACAGCCGCCAGGTGGGCACTGCCCGTGCCCCCTGGGTCGGCGTGGGTGCGAGAGCGGCGGGACGGGCCCGCAGCGCCTGTGCCGGGGCCACCGGCAGCTCCGGGCTTCTCCAGCCACCGGCAGCGCAGCCTCCGACCCTCACTGGCGGTTGGTATTTCAACAGTGTAAGCTGTAAGGAAGCTTGGCTCTCCTTTTCTCTGTTCTGGCCAGTGTAAACATACATCCCGGTTTAAACTAAATATTTCATTATTCGTTATATTAATCAATTCACAAATATTTTTATCGTAATGAATCCCTGTTATTTATTATAGGATCATTTAGATGATCTATTTTGTTTTTGCTATTAAAATGCTGGCATTTTGTAGGAAATGGCATAACCTTGAAAAAATTTCCATTGATTCACAAAGAGACCAATTTTACAACTAAGTGATATTAAAAAATTCTGAGAATCTGATTATTTTTCCAATGTTGTATAGCTATAGGTATTAATCTGAGCAACAGATTTGAGGGTAAAAATACTAATATAACAACCATTTTTAATTTGCTATTCTTGTTTTGAAAATCTGTAACATATGTAAGGTAGTATGTTACCCTATCTGTCTTTGTATTTATTTTTGCTTTTGTTTTCAGTCTTCAAAATAAAATAAAATAAAAATTCTGAGAAAGATTAAACGTGAAGCTGCTATTATAACTTATATACAACGTTCTATGGACATATTGCACTTTACTTCATGAAATGCAAATCCCTCCCAAATAGTTACTGGTTCTTTATTCAGTGAATATATTCGGCCTTTGAAAAGTGATCATAGTTTCATTATAATAATCATTGTCTTGGGTACAGATTCCAGATATCTGCAAAACAATTTTATTTTTTTATTGAAATACCAGGGATTGAACCCAGGACCCTGCGCTTTCCAGGCAGGTACTTATCCTACTGAGCTATCTCCCTGGTCCTGCAAAAATTTTTTTAAAGGGAAATGTAAAAGAATCGCTTGGGCTCCAAGGTCCTGATTACTTATCTGGGAAGCTGAGGCAGAAAGATCACTCGCACGTAGAATTTGGAAGCCAGCCTGTGCCACACAGGGAGACGCGAGACCCCGTGTGCTTTTTTTTTTTTTTTTTTTCTTTTCTGTGCTGGGGATCAAATTTAGAACCTTGCACTTGCCAGGCAGGTGCTTATGTCACTGTGTATCTCTCCCCACCCCTACCCCGTCTACTAGTAAAAACTGAATTATCTTTTTCCTGCAAATACATGGTTTGAATTCTTCATTATATATATTTTGTATGTGTCTTTCCCACCCCCCGTGTTTACGCATCACTTGTATTAGGCCTTTTTCTGTTTTACTGTTGAATACGGCAGGCTGGGGAACTTAAAACAGCGAGCGTTTCTCAGCTTGAAACTCTGAAGACCCGGGACTTCCAGATGCCTCAGCTGCCATCCATCGAGGGCCTTTTGTCTGGGGTCTCCCTTCTTATAAAGCCACTGATGGCATTGTGGGGGCCTACCACGACCTCTTAGAATTGTAATTACTCGCTCCGTACCTTTTTAACAAATGATTTGGAGTGTTCTGTTCTCAACACCTGAACTCCGGGAGCACACCCAAAGCTCACCGTTCATCAAAGGTAACGTTCTGAGTGCTTTCCCTTTAGGAGGCCCTGTTGTAGTGCTTTTGTGTACCAATAATCTATATATAGACCAATGTCTATAATCCTCACAGCCTTGCAAGGTTGCTCCCATCGCTGCTACGGCAAGCTGAGGCTGTGGACAGATGCACAGTGCGGTTACCCTGAAGTCTCATATCCAAACCTTGGGAGTTGGGCCCAACGCCCATGTCCCCCACTGCCCTGCTGACTCCTTGCAAGTTCTGTCTTCTACAATAGTTATTTGGGGAACTAGTTCATGGAAAATCCAAAGTGATAGTTTAATTGGTTTTTATGAAGTTTCATTAATACCATGTCTCATGAGATAACACTGAACATTAATGGAATGGTAAAATGGCACTGTTAGAGTACACGTTCAGCCGGGGATGTGGTGGTGTGTGTCTGTAATCCTAGGCCTCAGGAGGCTGAGGCAGGATGATCGAAGTGAGTTCAAGGCCAGCCTGGTTCTTAAATAAAATAAAATAATAACATAACTATGTGTTCGCTGTGGTATATAGGAACATGAAATTTTGGTGTGCACTGCACCTCTGGCAGCAGTTCCCTAGCACTCAGGTAGAAGAGGCAAGATCAGAGAGAGGCAGGTTGGCATAAGCAAACCATAGAAGAGGAATAGAGAGAAAGAGCAGAGTCAGGCAGTGGGTGGAAATCTGGGGTTGAGGGATTCTTTGTTCCCAGGTAACGCTTGGCGATGGGGCACCCAGATAGATTCCTGCTCCAGATCACATTTGTGAGATAATACCAGGGTTTGCAGTTGGCAGGTGCTAGGTGGCAGTTTTAAATTTGATCTTATACATCTAAGGATACTCTGCTTCACCTTGTTTGGGGGGATTAATAAGATTTAGAGGACAGGAAATAAGGAAAGATAATTGAATAAGAATGGAAGTGGGGTGCTGAGGGTAAAATTGCCCTTTATTCTAAGTAGTTGATCTTATTATGTGGGCATGTGCTTGGCATATCCCCTTTTACTAGGCCATTGTATTTAAATAAAAAAGGTGGAGCTATGCAAGATGGTATATGCTGTAATCAGGAGGCCGAGACAGGAGGATCACAAGTTCAAGGACAGCCTCCACGACTAAGTGGGGCAAGCAGCTCAGTGGTAGAAGAATCATCTAGCATGTGCAAGGCCCTGGGTTCAATCTCCAGTACCACAAAAGAAAGAAAGGTGGGAAACATTTTGGAAAAATTGATTAAATATTCATGGATGCAAAAATAAAAAAATAAGAAAAATATTCATGGATGCATTGACTTTGTAAAAAAATTTTTTTTTCATTTATGTATTTTGGTACAGGATTTCAGGCATGTGCCACCGCATGAGCCAGAGGCAGGGGTGGGGCCATCGTGGCGTGTAGCACCAGAGATTGAACCTGGTTCCTGCACTTGTCAAAGCAGGCACTTAGTCCATTGAGGTATCTCACCATCCTGCGACTTGCTAAAGTTTTAGTATAAGTTCATTATAGATGTTGCAACACCTTTTTTTTTTTTAAACAGGGTCTACTGAGTCTCACTGCATAGATCAGACTCACAGTTAGTCTCCTGTTTTCAGCCTCCCAAGTGCTGGGATTACAGGCATGCACCACCACACCCAGTCTCAATTGCTGTCTCTTGTGGAACTGGGGATTGAACTCAGGCCCTTGTGCTTGCTAGGGAAGTGCTTATTCCACTGAGCCATCTTCTGGGCCCCTATTCTTAATATCTTTTCAGTCTGTAATCTAACGGAGCCCAGACACATGTTGAGATCATTTAGAGCATTAAAGGCTAAACAGCATTTAAAAGGCTATGTTAAGTATCTGGATATGTAAACATACTCTGATTAAGGCTAGTAAACAGTTGTATACTTAAATTGCATATATAAAATTGGACAAAACACTGAAGTGATTTAATAAAAGATGAGCCAATTGCTGTGACTTGGAAACTTGTTAGTGAACATAAAATTCATGTAATTCAGGAAAGAGAAAGGTAAACAAGAGATCAAAAAATCATAGATCTGTCAGAAAAGTTGTAGAGGGGGCCTGCCCCTTAGCTCAGTTCTTTAAGTGGCTGCTTCCACAAAGCAGTCAGGCTCAGGTTGCTGTGGTTCGATCCCCACAACACAAGACAGCCAGTCATGCCTTGAAGGCATTCGGAGTAAAAAAAAAAAAAAAAAGAAAAAAAAAAGAAAAGAAAAGTTGTAGAAATCACTTACACTGAATATGTTCCTATTGCAAGTATTTCTTTAGATCGCAGTGGAGACTGGGAAGAGGCCCTGATCTTGCTCTATTTCTATTTCCTTTCTAACACCTGCCAGGTGAATGAAGCCTACACTGGTGGTACCCGATTGCCTTGACAGGATGCACCCTTGTGCGTGTGCGTGTAGCAGGTTCCTCTGGGTACCACCAAGGCTACCATCCCACTTTATTTTCAATGAGCACACATATTTATGTCTCTTTTTTTTGTACTGGGTATACTCGAACTCACAACCTTGCAAGTGCTATTTTCTCAGTTTTTGTAAATATAAAGCTGTTCTCAAAAATAAAGTCAATAAAAATTGGGAAAGGACTAAATTTTCAATATATAGTATGTGGATGGGGGAGTAACATGAATAAAGCTGGACCCATGCTTCACACAGACATTAATTCCAAGGGGATCATAGACATAAATGTGAAAATGAAACAATAATACCTCCTGCCTCAGCCTCCAGAATGTCACTTCTTTTTTCTGTTGTCAATACAATCATGGGTGAACCCCAGATTCAAGGCATAAGGTTTGTCTTTGACAGGAGTAGCACTATCTGCATACTGAATTATTCAAGGCTGTTTTTGAAGACTAGCTGGCATATCCCACCCTCTGGCCATAACTTATATCCCTTCCACATGAAAAATACAAGTAGCCCCAGAGTCTTGTTCCAATGTGGCACAAGATTGAGTCTTGGAGCTCATCTTATAAACCAGTTGTGAATGCTGATTGGGCCTCATAGGGGTGTTTGCTTAAGTGTAGGTCCTACAGCCTAAGTTCCTCTCTCTCCAAAGAACTACAATTGCACAGTAGCCCATAGATGATTCATATTAATCAGAAATCCAGCAGGATGCAGGTTGCCAGTTCATGAGGACAGCCCAGTCCTGGGCTCTGGGAAGAGTTACCATACTGTGGGGCTGTCTGGCATCCTTCATTTTCCACAGTGAATGGACTCACTTTGGAACTATGCAATTAGCTTGACCTGTATAAGCTGGGAGCTCAGAGACCTTTCGTTCTTGTTGTGAGAAATTGTTTCTGTCCATTTTAGTCCAAATGGATTTAGATACTTTAAAAACAACATGCACTTTGTTTATATCAAATTATAATCAACTTCATTTTTTTTTTACATACTAGTTAAATTTTATTTCATTGAGATTAGGTTTGAAAAACAGACACAAACTATTTCCACTTCTACTCATCCCTTTTTTGAGTGACCTCAACAGTTTACTAAGTACAGAATTAGGTACAAGAAGCAAAATTTTAATTATTTGCAAGTGGAATTGTGTGAGTATAGCAAAGAAGAGAGTTTACAGATTAATTATGGTTGATAAAGAAAATTAGCATGGTTGACTAACAAAATAATCCATAGATGGCAGTGATCAATTCTTTGTTTTTTAACATTTCCAAAGTATGTTTCCATATATTAACAATACAAATATTTTCCCAAGAGCAACTAAAATTATAAAGAATCTTAAAAAATATAAAAAAATCTTTAGAGACAAAATTTTGAAACTTTATTGAACAATATAGAAGAGATATTACAATAAATAACAATGATGCCAATACTTCCCCTATTGCATCAAAAAATAAAATGAATGGACTATATAAATAGTCTATTTATATAATAGAATATAATTAATAAAAGTGAATGAACTAGATACATGACTGCATGGAAAGCTTCAAGTAGGAAAAATATATTATTAAATTTTAAAAGCAGGATGCAATGTACAAAAATAGATAAAAATCTTAAAAATAAGCATATTGTTTAGGAATATCCTGTACAATGCCATTTGGTAAAGGCCATAATTTCACTCTGTCATGAAAAAAGCATGTAACACTGCTATGGGACAATAGCCTTATGATTCTTGGCAGTCCTATGATTTGGTTAAAATGGTACATGAGATATGCCCTTAAGGTTTACAGAGGTCTTTAAACGTTCAGCTGAATGGCTCTGTGGTTGATTGCCAACTGGTGGTCAACTTGTTACACCAGATGAACTGAACTATCATGGTGCTGGGTGTGGGAGGCCCACCTGAGGATTGTTGCCAGCAGCATAAGAGGCAGAACGGGAGAAGCTGTTGGAGGCTGTTAGGGAGCTGTTGGTTCTCTTGGCTATTCTGCTAGGGCACTTTGTCACGCTGGCTTTCCTGATGAACTTGGTTGTTCTTGTTGATGGAGGAGCTGCGGACCTCATCACTGAGGATGGCTACCTTCACTTTGGAGGAGCTCTGGTCCTCATCTTGAGTATCGCTTTCTAGCTCCAGATGGGAGGGTGGTGTATAGCTCAGTCTCCTGGAGAAGCTTGTCACATTGGCTTTCCTGATGGGAACTCAGCTTTCCTCATGGTCAGTGGAGCTCAGAACCTTGCTGTTGCTGAGGATAGCCGTGGTACTTTTCGGAGGAGTTCTGGTTCTTACTTTTAGAGTCACTTCCTGGCTCCAGCGCAGATTCCTCAGCCTGGAAGCACAAATCCTTGCTAGTGGCACATACTTGGCACATACTTTCTAGTCCACCACAGATCTTCAGGCCTTCCTAGTGCAGATCTGTGAAGCAGGTCTGCATGAGACATCGTCATGGGCTCTAGGCCTCCAGTTGGACTCATGGGAGGCATTGTTTCAGGCTTTAGGTCTTTAGCTGCATTCAGGCAGGACATTGCACTCTGTATACTATTCTTTGAGTGACTACTGTAAGTAATCGTATAAAGTATGTGTCCTGTATTATATTGTTCCCCTTGCAAAGCCCCAAACTATGATAGGCTCTGTGAAGTTTTGTCACAGTGTCTTACAGTTCCACCCTTGGTCTGAAATTTATGCTGAAGCATGTTTAGGTGAAGCTATGCCTTATCTTCAGTGTCCTGCCTTTGAATTTGTTTGTTTGTTTTGTTGGCAATAAGGCTTCACTATGTGTAGTGAACTCAAGAGGACCCTACTTCATCTTCCACAGTGCTGGAAATATAAGTGTGCACCACTGTACCTGGCTTAGAGTTCATATTTTTTTCTCAAGTCCATTTCTTACCTTGAGAAGTTTTTGTTACCCAAAGAGACCAGAAGTAAGAAACAGCATTGCTTTCATATCTAGTAAATTCCGATTCCTTGACATTTTCTCTAAATTGTATTTGAGGACTATACATTTTTTTTTCTTATTTTACTCCTCACATGCTTTTTTCATGGACAGCTAAAAACAAAAACAAAAATGAAACAAAAACTGTTGGCACTTTCAACGGTCTGCTTATAAATATCCTTCCCAGCCCCATGAGCCCCGTAGGCAGCAGTTCAGTTTTCCACGTGACTGCAGGTGACAGCTTCTCCATGGCCTTCTTACTGTGTTTGCATCATGCACAATGAGTCTCAGTTCCCTTCTGCTTCAACCCCCCTCCAAGTGCAATTCACCCCATGTCCCACGGGTTTGCTAGTGGTCTCTTCAGCCCAATCCCAAAGCTAATCTCTTAAGGCAGACTTTCTTAAGGCAGGCTTTGTTTCCAGATACCAAGTTCTATTTTAAGCATCTATTGTTGTACCAGAGAACATTATAAAATCCAGGAGCTTAACACAGCTCCCATTTTACTGAATCTTTTGATTCCATGATCTGCCCATGGCCTTGGCTAAGCAAAGCTCAGACTTCTGACAATGCCTTTTCTTGCCTTGGGTCCCTGTAAAACTGACAGCTGTTTAGGTCTCCTGATAAATAGGTTGAGGCAGATTCTTGACTATGACCCCCTGCACAGGTATTTTGTCATTTTCTTAGCAGTGGGATATGTGAAACACAGATAATTTGCCAATTGCTTGTGGAAAGTCAGCCTGCAGGATTGCATAGACCTTCACAGATAGGATGGGACCTCTGAGTCTCCAGGGATTTGTCTCCCACTTTTAGGATCACACATGCTTTATCAAGATAAGCCTTGGACTTCTAGCTTACTGGTCTGCCTGCTATGATGTCATTCATAAAGAGTGGTTTGGGAAAGACCCTCCAGACCAGGTTATGGCAACATTGCCCTGGAGCTAGACTGGAAGGGTATGCTTGTGTCTGTCCTACAGAACTACAGTTGCTCTGATCTGCCTTCAAGGTGGGAGGGCTGCATCATTCTAGATACATTTGGGGCCCCTGCAGTTAAAAGGCAGTGGCAGTCCACAGTCATCCTCCGGGACCCATCTGTCCTGATAAAGGTCAGGCTAAATGGAAATAAGACCAGGACCTGCACTGTAGTCTTCAGATCTTTAAGGGTGTTAGAATGTTGCCATTCTACTTGCTATGTGATATTATTTTTTATTTATTAGCCAAGCTACGGGCAAGGGAAGGCACTTTCAGAGCTCTCTTCAGTCTTTCCCTCTAGGACAGCTTGTGCTCCAGATTCCAAAGGATGAATGTGAAGATTTCTTCCCACTAGGCATGTTCATTCCAATTCCACATCTGTGCACCCGGTGCCACTGAGAGATCTATGAAGCCAGAAGCTCCTTTACTTCTCAGCTTGATGAGTGGAGTGGGGTGTGATGACTGTGTTTAAATTGAAATGTTTGGAAATCCTCTTTTCCTAATGTTCCCAAGTAACCGGCTTATGTCCTTATAGTGGAGGGACTTGGGGCATCTTCACTATAAATATTTCTGTGAATGACAGGATTCTTCCTACCCTTTAGTCAGTGTGTTCTTTGCCTAAGTGGTGGTTTGGTTCTGGAACCCAGGCAGAGGATGATGATTCTTTTTATTAGTATGACGATTCTCAATGTCCTGAGGATCCATTGTTGATTCTGTTTGATTATACAGTCTGAGCAATATCCTTATTCATCTTGTTCCTACCCACGCTGTATTCTGTTGGCCATCTCCACATCTCCATGGGCCAGCTCTCTCCTCTTCACTCTAATCTTGCAAGTCATCTTAACAATTGCCCACACTCTGCCTCTGTTACTGCAGGGCCCCATCATCTTCACAGCTATCAGGGAGCCTGGCTATGCACTCTCAGAGGATGACCCCACTGACCTTCACAGGGATGTTGGTGTCCCCCATGCTACTGTTTCAGTCAATACGGTTCCCCTGGGTGCATTCATAGAACATTATGGGTAGGTGGGGTTCCTAGCCTGACAGAGTTAATAGTTCTCCCCCTTTATCTAGGGGTTTTGTTTCCTGCAGTTTCAGCTACCTAGGGTCAACTGTAATCTAAAATACTAAAAGGAAAATTCCAGAAGCAATTCCTAAGAGTTAAATTCCATGCAGTTCTAACCAGCTTGATGAAAACTCTCACCATCCTGTCCCATCTGTCCAGGATACGACTCACCCATTACCCACCATATCCATCTTATACACAACCTGCTGGGAGCCACTCAGTAGCCACCTCTGGTGGCCAATGGGCTGTCATGGTGGCACAGTGCTGGTGCGCAGCTCCCCTATCTTCCCTACCAGTGGTCCCATACAGTAGTGACTCTGACAGTTCAGATATGCCAAAAAAGAGACTGTTACCTACTTTCTTTAAGTGAAAAGGCAAGAGTTTCCAATTGAACAGGAAAGGAGATAAATTATATGATAAGGTTGCTAAGATCCATGGAAAGGTCAAACCTTGACATTGTAGAGATCTATGAAATGGAAATAGTGAACAAGGCAAAAGAAATTTGGGGTAGTTTTGCTATTGCACCTCACACCACAATGATTATGGCCGTAGTGTGTGATAAGTGCTTTGTGAACATGGAAAGGGTTTATATCTGTGTATGAGTATATAGGATTGGGTACTGTTATGGTTTGTGTCTAGTTGTCCCCCCGAAGCCTCATGCAGTTGTTGGGGTGGCTTCTAGAGTTTGTGATTAATTCATGATCCAATGCTGGGATTATGGGTGTGAGTGCTTCACCTGCCCTGGGGTGGGTAACCTGCATACAATATATGGGAAGGAGAGAGAGGCACACTAGCTGCTGAAGCTGCTGCTCCTCCCTTTGCTCTGTGCTGTACCCCCCACCGTGATTGGCTGCCCTCTGCCATGGAGCCAGCCCAGTACAGACTGGAACCTCTACTAACTGTGAGCTAGATAAACCTTTCCTTCCTTCATTTTGAGCATCAGTTATTTTGTCCCAGCAACAAGAGAAAAATAACTGAGACAGGGACTATTCTGTTTCATTCTATGAGGGTCTTGGAATATATTCCCTGAGGATTAGGGAAGAATGACTCTATTGCCACTTATTCTGTTTTCCTGAATCTTTGAGCCTTTGTTTCCCTGTCTGCTGTGGAAGTTCTGGCATTTCCTCTCTCCTAAGGTAGCTACTGGTTTCGAAGCTTCTGAGAGCTTGTAGTGTGCGACAGCCATCTGCCATGGTGTCATCACGGTTAAATACTGTTTCATATAGCAGTGCTCCATCTAGTCCACTCTCTCTCATCTAGTTTCTTCTCCCCACTTTTGTCCAACACCCTCAGCTTCATTTTTAAACATAGATGGTCCTCAATTTATGATGGTTCAGCTTGTAATTTTTTTGACTTGGTGATTGTGGCAAGACAGTATGTGTTTGGCAGAAACTATACTTCAAAATTTGAACTTTTCATGGGCCAGTGATAGTGGTAAGATGCTCTCTCAAGATGTTGGGCAGTGGCAGCAAGCAAGCTCACAGTAAGTGGCAAAATAATGATGGATATTCTGTGTGGACTGTTGCTAAGAGTGACAAGGTTAAGTAGGTTTGGTGGTTAAGCATTTGATGCACTTTCCACTGATGACATTTTCAAGTTATGATGGGTCTATTTGGAAGTGACCATACTGAGTACTCTGATAGCTTCTGCTGATACATGTTAGTATAGTCCTGTGGTTCCTTTGGGGTTCTAATCACTTTTCTCCCTCAGAAGGCATCTTTATGCCACAATTTAATCCTATTTGTTTGTCTGCTGGCCAGGAGGAGAGGTAGGCATAGATCCGAGAGGAAGGCCCATGGTCTTGCAAGGTGGGGGACTTCTGCACCTTCGTCAATCAAGAAGGGAGAGCTAGCCCTTTGTAAGTATGCTCCACCACCCCTAGCACCATGAACGTTTTAAGGATTGTACCACTCCCTCAGGTGGGAAACTAACTGCTCTATCTGCCATAAGCGATAGGTCTTTGGTGCCTGTGCCATGGGCAATCCAGCCCTAAGGTCACATTTTAAAGCCACCTTTCAATGTAGGTCAGATGCCCTTAGGACTGGAAACTTCATGGGTTGCAACTAGGAGTTCAGTAGGGAGAGTTCTCAGAAATAACACTGAAGACGCAAGGGAAATACTATTCTTGGAGAGGTTGTCCCGAGATGCCATTGTAGTGGCAGCTTCAGCTTGTCCCAAGAGAGCGCTGAGGCTGGAGTAGCCTTCAGAGATGAGCCAAACCAAGACGCCTTGTGCCAATCAGGGCAGCAGGGCGGGTCTTTGAATCCCTGCCTGATTGGTCATTGGATGGTGGCTGTCATTGGCAAAAGAACAAAAGCTTTTGTTGCTCCAGTTTTTGTGGTTAAAAACAATGCAGCAGTGAGCCATTGTCAAAAAAGACTCCCAGCAAAGGCTTTGGACTTGCACCCTCCCCAAGAGGCCAAGGTGTTCACTGCACATCTTATAGGGTTCTTGTCCTTTCTTTCCCTTCTATAGTCGTTTCTTCCTGTCTTTCTGAAGTCATTGTCATTTTAAATTTTTTACTTATTAAACTTTTAAAGTTATGAGATTTATGTATTTTAATTTTTTAAGAGCTCATGAAACCACTTAACCTATACTTAAATAACAAAGATTTGTGATATATAATGTTCCCCTTGTCATTGTCTTCTTCTACATAGTCTGTAATTGTTTTTACACTTCAAAGTTATTTGGGAGCAGTTCCTTATTTCTGGTGGTTGGTTTTTTTCAAAATTCATTTTCTTTCTGATTATATCACTGTGTAGGCAGAAAATGTGACCAATCTATGTATTACATAACTCTAATACATTGTTCTTGTGATATTCTTGTAATATGTAATATTAAAATTTTATTTGTTTTCTATTAAGTTTGTTTCTATTTGTCTCACATATACCAAAGAAGATATAAAATGAAAGAATGCAATTTAACCTGAAATAACACATTTGTATATAATGAAATATATGACATGCAGTGCATTCACTATATATCTATATATCTATATATCTTTGTTTCTATATTAGCAAAATTTCTAGCACAAGAAATGAATCTGAGAACAATATGGAAGGGAGATGGTTTTGTTTCTTTTCTTAGAGTCCTCACATGATAATTGGGAAAGGCAACAGGACAGAAATTTCTGTTTCTTTTCCTAGAAATTTTGACTATTTACCATTAGATTTTAGACATTTTTTGGGAGGTAGTACTGGGAATCAAACTCAGGACTTTGTGTTTCCGAGGCAGAAACTGTGCCACTAAGCTGTATCTCCAGTCCACCATAAGATTAAAAAAAAAAAACTCTAAGTGTGTACTTATTGCTTTTTAAAATCAGGCAATTAGTTATTTTTATAATAAGCATGAATGTCTCCCTGATGACGTGTCCTGATCAGCCAAGTCAAGGTAAAATGAAGCAACACTCAAGATTTGATTTGAGACTTGACGCTCAAGTGTTCTAGGAGTTTGTAGTCAGTAAAATAGTCTGGAGGAAAGCATCCAGCTCTTGATCCTGCTGACCTGTGGCAGAAGGGAAACGGGAGTGGAAAGAGCCCCAGAGGCTCTTCATCACAGTAACGATTTCAAATTTCAGTGTTTTAAAAGTAACATTTTGAAAGAGTGATATTCATTTATATAACCAAATTTATAAATTGCAACCATCCACTAAGATTCTGTCCTAAAATTTAAAAAACTACAATAAAATCTTGCTTTTCCTCACCATTTATTATCTCTACCTTTTGTTTTTTGGAGTTTATTTGAAAAAGTGGTATATAATTAAGGTTCATGCCCGGTTTTCTAACCAGTTGCACCGTTACCATTTTCTTAGCACTTTTTTCCCTCCCCAGTGAATTTGTGTGCATCTTTAATTGATCACTAATCTTTTACAGGTCCTAATGTGTTTTGGTCAAAATGTATATTTTTATGTCTTTTGTGTTTTAACATGTCTACTTTTGTTTGACTGCCTCATTGTTTAAATTATTGAATGTTCATAATATGTTTTGTATGTGGAAAAACAGCCATTTTTCTCTCAACCCAGAACCTCATGTTCAATTAATCATCTTTTACAAAGATTTCTTAGTGACTCTTACTTTCTTTCCAGATGTTTCTCAGATATTTTTCCCCAAAAGGTTTGTTGTACTTTTCTGAATACAGTTGGAATATTTATTGTGCTTGAAATTTAAGTTTGAAAGATTTGACATTATAGTATTAAATTTTGTCATCCAGAGACCTGGTATATCTTTCTGGTTATAGCATTTTGAAACAGTTCAGCTAAGTAATATACTCATTTTATGCAAATCACTTTTGCTTACACCCAGCTGGGGCAGATCCAGATTTTATGGAGCCTATTGCTTATGCAATTTTTGAGGCCCTTTTTTGCTTTTAAAGAAAAAGAATACAAAATTAAGTTCTGGATCTTAGAACAAGCCCATGCAAGCTGGGCTCCAAGGCTGTGTTTGTATTGTGGGCAGTGGCTTCTCACATATGCTTCTGGGGCTCTTGAGGAGGATGCATCTTGTGATTTTATAGTTCTATTGTTATGCCTCTTTTTTTTTTTTTTTTCCGGAACTGGAGATTGAACTCAGGTCCTTGTGCTTGCCAGGGAAGCACTTACTCCACTGAGCCATCTCCCCGGCCCTATGCCTCATTTTTGTAGGAATGAAAAAGCTATTCACCAGGATTTGAAAATACAAAATTTTCTAATTGTGGAATTTCTGTACAAATAATTACACTACATGCAAATGTCGGTGATTTTATATCATCCTCTATTTTATTTTCCCAACAATTCTGAATGTTTTGAGCAAAAGGTGTATACTGTAGGTAGTTATTAAATGCATGTTAGGGATGGCAATAAATGGACTCCAAAGGGATACATATAGATAGATAGATACATAGATCTATATCTATATCTATGTATGTATGTATGTATGTATGTATGTATCTATCTATCTATCTATCTATCTATCTATCTATCTATCTATATATTTAACTATTGCTGGATGAATTCTCCGTTCAGAACATTTGATGCTTAAAGTGGAAAATAATTTTATCCATATTGCAGAAAGGAGACTATCAACTCTTACCTTTCCCTTAGGGGAATATATTTTATTGGAGCATCTAAAAAATACTTTAGGGCTGGGCAGATACCTCAGCGGTCTAAGTGCCTGCCTGGCAAGTGCAAGGACCTGAGTTCAGTCCCTGGTACTGCATGCCATGCCTGCCCCAGAACCCTGGATGTGCAGTGCCGGCCACCAAAACCAGGCATGGTGTTGTTACGTGCCTATAATCCTGGTTCTGGGGAGGCTGAGACAGGAGGATCAGTACAAATCTGAGCCATGCCCTGTAGCAAATAAATAAAAAGATTATAAAAAATCTTTACATTGTGATTTGGGTTTTGCTTTTATCACATTTTGTGCTACTGGGGATTGAATCCAGGGCCCTGCACTGCTAGACAAGTGCTCTACCCTGGGAGCTACACTCCCAGCCTAGGTTTGGTGTTTAATTTTAGTGATCTAAACTCAGGGTGTATTTATAGAAACTTTTCAACAACATTCATACTAGAAATTATTCCAGTAACTTTGAATTTGGCCTACATTCTTATACCAAAAATAGATTGCCAAAATGGGCAGGAGCACATCCTAATGAAATAGCTTGAAACTATAAATCAATAACTAGGTTAAAAATGTCTCATTAGGGACTTATTCTCTTTATAAAACAAATAGGAAATGTTGGAAAGGTTATTTAGGATATGTCTCCTACTGATACTAAATTTTATAAGATAGAAGACCTAATCTTTATAGGCCATTTGAAAACTATATGTTTTAGAAATTGCAGAAGAGAAGTCATTTACAATCTATCTGTCTTACTCTTTAATATCTTTGGCCTTTATTGTAAGCTATTATAATAGAAAGATGTATAATTCAAATTATTTATTAGTTAATTAATTTAACCCTCATCTTTGTGGTTGGTACAAGTTTTTTTTTATTTTTTTCAAAGTTTTATTGATAAACAGATAGCAATGAGACAGTTTCAAATCAAATCGGAAGTACAGTTTCAACAAATAATACACTGCATATATTCCTCCTAGTGGTTAATTGCTGTACAAGATGCGGACTTGAGATCCTATTTACAAACACCATTAGAACAAATCATTCTATTCATTAAGAGAATGCAACTATATATCTATCCTAACCACTTTGAATACACAGATACAAAATGGACATTCATCGGTATACCCCATTTTTTCTAAGTTCCGTTATTGAATATTATAGGTGTGTAAACTCAGCAAAATATTCTAAAAGAGTCCAGTAGCCCATAATAGCATAGGGTCTTCTGTTTAACTGGCAATGTCAGAAATTATTGACCTGAGTCCCCCACAGCTCAACTTAACAGCATGGCTTTATTTCCTATATTTCGTCTTCATACTTTTCTACTGGATGGTTAAGACCAAGGTAAAGCAGGACCTGTGCAACAAGAGTTGTAGCTTTTGGGTCTGATAAGGTCAGTGAAATGCCCTCAGGATTTATCCTGAGATCCTGTACCTCAGATTGTAGAACCTTTGTCAGTGCAGCCATGTGGATGAGACACGGCCATTGCTTGGCCAATGTGCTCTCTGTGAAAGCCTGAGAGAGTATCTTCTCCCTTGGTACAAGTTTTAGAAAATTTAGAACACGCTAGAGCAGTCAGAAAGACCCACCGAAAGCCAGCCAGTGTGACATTTACATCAGAGCTGCTGTGACCATCATGGAAATGCTACTCACAATTGCTTTTTTTTTTTTTTTTTTATCTGTTTCTAAGTTTGTTTTGCATGCTGAGGATCCAACCCAGGGCCCTTCACATGCTTAGACAAGAGCTCTGCCTCTGAGCTACATCCCCAGGCTTGCGCCATAATTCTTAATTATCCACATAACCAAGAATACAGGGATGTTTTTAGTTAAGACTTCATTTTTAGTAACCTAAGACATCTATTCACAATAAAGAATGCTGGGACTGCTGCAATTAGAACTGCTAATTAAATTAAATGTAGGTTAACTAAATGTTTGTGACAAGGGATTAAGTAGCAACATAGTCAAATACACAAACCTTAAGTGGCATTAATTAGCACACCATTAAGGTGAAATGGGAAACTTACTGATGCACCTTAAATTGTTTCCAATTAATATGAATTTGCTGTTGCCTCAACATAAAAAACAACTCAGATGCTATAATTTATACATGCTTTCAGAATTGGTAACTATAGTAAAATGTATGAGATTTTTCTTTCTTTTATTTTAAATGTGTTCTGATTTTAGACCTTCTTATAAATCTAACTCTTTCACCCCTCCCTGTGGACTTTTGGGGGATTAAAAAACTTATTATTGTAAAGTAATCCAAAAGAAAATGTTTCTCTTTTTTTTTTTTTAATTTTTTCATTATTTGGTACCAGGAAGCAAATTTAGGGCTTCACACTTGTCCTGGTCCCAAAGAAATTATTTCTTGAGGTGTCCAATAATACATGGTCAAGATCAAAAGCCTAAATCAGGAGCTGCAGGTGGAAGCCTGTGGCTGTAATCCTAGCGTTGTTTAAACCCAGGGTTCAAAACGAGCTTAGGCAATTAGCCAAACCCCAATCTTAAAAAGAAGAAAGGTAGGCAGGCGGGCACTGGAAGGAAGGAGGGAAGGGAGGAAGGAGGGAGGGAAGGAGGGAGGGAGGGAAGAACGGAAGGAGGGAGGAAGGAAGAGAGGGAGGGAGGATAGGAGGGAAGGAGGGAAGGAGGGTGAGAGCCACAGGCTCCCTCAATTCCCAGGGAAACAGGAATCAAATGTAGTAACCCTACATCACCTCAAGTGGTAAGTGGCTAGAAAAAGGAAAGAAAAGTGCAACAGTGCAGAGCATCTCCTCGGCAGAGCTTTAAATTGGTTGTTTGACTAACATTGCGGTTGATTTAGCCTTGAGCCTTTATTGCCGTCTACTTTCCAAAGCAGAACACGCAACATTATATCTTAAAAGCTCTTTAATTTTTAAAAACCCTAGAGAGCCGTTAAGTGTGACTTAATTAAACTTCAAATCAACTTTAGATGTGTATCCAAGACAGTTTTCAGAAGACCTGGACAGCCTGTGCTCATTTGATGCGCTCATCTCTGAGGAGCTCATCTTGAGGAGTTCCTACGCAGGCCAGCAGCGACGCGGCTAGCCAGCGTGGAAACAAGTGTGCGTATTTGGGGTTGACATGAGGAGCGGCACGCGGGTGTACTGCTGGCACTTAGAGGAGGGGACCAGGCTCCCAAAGTGCAATGAACAAGTTTTCCTGTCCCGTTGGATTTTCTAAAAACTGCTCTGAAGAATCTTCTACTAAAATTTGGGGTGGGAAGGTGTTTGAGTGGAGCTAGGGAGGGAACCTGGGCCTTACGCTCGCTAAATAAGAGCTTCACCACTGAGCTACACCCCCCCACACTACCTTGTATAAACATGGCAATAGCATTTTTTTCTTCTTTCTGTATTTGGGACAGGGTCCACACAGGGTCTCACTACGTAGATCGGATTTGTAGTGCTTCTCCTGTTTTCAGCCTCCCAAGCGCTGGGATTAGAGGCGCGCACCACCACGCCCAGTCTCAGTCTCGTCTCAGGGCGCCCCGAGGGTGGAGCCGGCATGGCACACCTGGGATCAAACCCCAGCCGCTGTGCTTGGTCTAAGCAGACGCTTTAGTCCGCTGAGCTATCAATAGTATTTTAACACAAATGTGACTTGGTGGCCCTTCAGTAAAGTGTTTTCTAAGAAGCTACCCAAAGTGGTTCCTGTTTTAGAAAAAAGAATTTGTTGTAGAGAGGGAATTATGGGGCTGGGGAGTTGGCTCAATAGAATAAGTGCTTCCCTGGCAAGCACACGGGTCTAAGTTCAATCTCCGGTTCCGCCAAAAAGAAAAATAAATAAATAAATAAATAAATAAATAAATAAATAGAAACAGAAGGAATTATAAGTGACACAATGATGTTGTATCCAAATTACTGAAAAACTCCCTCTGTAGACCCTGTCTTCAAAGTTCTGTTCATTGTGGGTTTTTAAAAACAATTTAATTCAATATTCTGAAAGATTGTACTTAAACAGGTTATTTATCTTGATTACTAAATTTAAATTTTAAGGACCCTTAAATTTTGTGCCTAAAGTGAGTGGCACATTTCTCTGATTACCATTTGTTATCTTATTTATTTATTTCTTATGTATTTGATACAGAGTCTCAGTGGGCCAGCACAGCTGATGGTGCTGGGGATCGAGCCCCATTCCCTGCACTTGCCTAAGCAGGTGCTTAGTCCACTGAACTATCTCACTGGCCCTTCATGATGAGGTACACAGTAGATGAAGATTTTAGTACAGCTGTGCAGTAGGCATAAAAGTAAGAACAATTGCATCCCGTATTAAGAAGAGTTGAACATCCTTTCAAGTGGCACATGCAATATAGAAATTACTCTATATTTTGGCAGTAAATAATATTTTAATCTATTCTTTCTTATTGCCACTTATATATTTTTGTAGTGTAGGAAGTTAATGTGAAAATCACCCCTTAAACTCATTTATCTCAGTACCTTGAGCAGGGCTCTAATGGTTCTCAGCCATGCCCTGATTCCTTCTGCCATCAATCACATACCTTCTCTACAGTCTCTTATTTTTTTCTAAAAGTCCACTTCATATTCACTATGGCTTTTGAGGGGTGTGATCTCCAGTCTTTAAGTACTAGAAGTTAATTATATGCTTCATGTATAGTAGAATTTTGAAATAATGGTTTCTATACTCAAAGGGGAAATTATTTTGATTTTATACTTTCGATAAGGCTGAGCTCATTTTTGAGAGTATTGCATTTCCTCTGTAATGTTATTTTTCTTATTATATACAGACAACTCTGATACATTTTTGCTTGCCTTGGCACTATTTTTTTATTCTAGTACCTCTGTTCATTTCAGGATACCTCTTTATGGAATAACCTTTGATCTTCTCTTAAATCAAAATGTAATTATTAAATCAATGCTGGATAGTTTAATAGACCTTTTAGTGTAATATGTGAGCATTTACATATTGAAAAAACACATATTATGAATTATTTTTATTTCTATGTTAATTATTAATAAAATAGTTATATTATCTGATAAATTCACTTTAAGATACATGATAGATTCTGTTTTCCAAGATGATCACAACAGTAGCTTCTGTCCCAAATATTGTGTTTTGGTTTTTGTTTATTCACCGTATAACCCCACCATCGTTACGTTATCAGAGTTTGTTTTCCTGTTCCTTGAATATGAGCTGGTCCTGTGACTTTCTTTAATCAAAAGGATGTAGGAACAAGTCTGCTGCCTAACTTAGAGGGGGTTGGCACTGAGATGTTGGTAGCTTCCAACTTGGCTCCTGAGACACTGTGTGTGTATGTGTGTGTGTACTGAGGGCTGAAGCCAGGGCCTCTCACATATTAAGCACCTGCTCTGTTACTGGGCTGCATCCCTGGCTGCAGTCCTTCCTCCCTGAGCCCTATGGTTTGAAGGCCCTGGAAATCACATGATATTGTGCCTGGGAGGCTCACTAGTAAGAGAAGTGTGGCTCATGGATAGTGGCCCCAGCTGAGCTCCCAGCCAGTAGCAATCCAGCCAACAGCCAGCGATATAAGAAAACACATTTGTAATGTCTTAGGTGTTACAGAGCCCCAATTCGCATTGTCTGAAGCAGAACTGCCGGGTCAACCCACAAAATCATGAAAAATAATGTTACTCTTTGGGATGGTCTACTTAACTGTAATAAACAGGTTTTCAGAAGGAAGTCATTATAGAATATTTGTTATAAAATGTGTGACTATTAAAATCAACATTATTGAGGATCACTGTCCCAAGCAGTAAACACTTTTCAATTAGGATTTTTAAAAGACTCAATAACTTGAATATTCTAGAGGTTTATTTTTCCTAATAGTAGCCCACTTGAGTTTAAAACTAGCCATTTCCAAGATTTAAAAAGAGAATCAGTAGGCCAGAAGCTTGCCATCTCAATTTCTGCTTTTTTCTTATTTACTCCCATTTCAAGCCAGAAATTATTTTCTATGGGACGACAAAAACTTGGCTGGTGTTAGGTGTAAGCCAGTGCCTGTCATCCTGTGGGTTGAGCACTGTGAGTCTGCTTGAGCCTCCACTTACCATTCATTCATGCTAACTCTCAGATGCATACATGTGTAAGCCACCTTTTCCATTGCCAGAATGAAACGCTTCAGGCTTACAAGTACAGGAGGAGGCGCTTGTTTGGATAAAGGTTTCAGAGAGCTCAGTCATGCTGGGCTGGTTCTGAGCCAGAAACATCATGGAGCAAGGCCACTCCCAACCGGTGGAAGCCAAAAAAGAGCTTGGGAATGGTGCCAGTGAGAGCCCTGCCCGCCAAGGCACATCCCAGTGACCCACTCACAGTACATTGAGCTACGAGCATTGATAGATCAGTCTGCTGAGGAGTATAGAGCTCCCATGATCTAATTATGGCTCCAGGACTCTCTTAATCCAGTCAAACTGACAATTATGGTTAACTGGCACAGTGAAGATCCAATGAAAGACGTTACTAATTCCACTGTAAGATTTCTTGTGCAAATTTTTCGACATTAACACAGACTTCTTAGACTTGAAATGTTGGGAAAACCACTAGAGGCCCCCAAGTCCTGTTGCTAATGGATTTGTAGTTGCTAGGATTCCTTCAAATGAATCATTGATGGCTGTCTACTTGGTTTCTGGATCTTAAAATCATTTGACTTCTCTGTAAACTGAACAATGAGTTAAGGAAATGCATTCCATAGACAATCTTGAGATAGTTTCATGCCGATCTTGGGGGAAAAAAGCCCTTAATAAACTGTCATAAAGAAATTACTCCATGCAACCATTTTTAGAAAATAAAACTTTGTATAAAATCCAGTGGCTGGTAGGGATATAATAATTTAGAGTGAATGGAGAATCTAGTGAATACACATAAGTGACCAGAAGTCATAATGATTTACAGTATTTGACTGGGATGCTGTGTACCAATAAAAATGATTCTGGAAATCCCAAGTTGATAAATGTTACTCATTGTATTTGAGCATATGTTTATATATTTTATGGTGCTTTATATTTTGAAAATGATTTTCTGGCTATTATCTGCCTCACAGGCATGTCTCATGGATCTAACAAGATACTGTTTTCTCCACTTATAGACCAGGAAACTGAGGGCATGAAAAGGTGAGATTATTTGGGCAGACCCCAAAGCGAATCATGGAAGTGGGTCAGGAGCTCAACAATTTGAACTCTCATCTAATACTGATAGAATAAATGTCACCTTGAAGTGTAAAGCTAATAGAACATCTGTTCTTGTCAAGCACTGACATTGCACTTGCCAGCCTTACTAGGATTAGGTTGACATTATTAGCCACGGAGACGCCAATGCATGCCCCTGAATATAGTTATTCATTTGACCCTCTACATTCAAGCATTCAAAAGTGTAGTTAGACCAAACAGCATTTGCATCTATACTGAATTATGTAGAAACTTCTCCCCTTGTAATCATTCTCTAAGTCATACTGTATAAGAAATATTTACACAGAATTCACATTGATTTAGGCATGATAAATAATCTATAGAAGATTTTGAGTATTCTAGATCATGTATGTAGGTCATATGTAAACTCTACAATGTTTTACATCAGGGACTTGAGCACCCAATGATTTGGGTATCATGGAACTGTCCTCTACAGATGGTATCAGGGGATGACCATATATCACAACAGAAATAAAACCAAGATGAGCATTACAAATGTGAAGGAAGGAAGTGATTTCAGTGTAATATTCTTTCTTTCTTCTTTTTCTTTGAGACAGGGTCTCAGTACATAGTTCCCTATGTAGCCCAGGCTTCGAACTTGCTACAGTCCTCTTACCTCTGCCTCCTGAGTGCTGAGATTCCAGCCGTGTGCCACTCCACCTAACACACTTATCATTCTTGTTCTTGGATATGGATGCTTGACATTAATCTAATAGGAATTGGAGTTTATTAATGCTATTCTTATTTGTCTATAATAACATCTAACAAATTCCATGGTTTACTGTGGAACGCCATCTGGAAGGCAAGTACCTCCGCTCTCTCCTCAATATACCACCGCCAACACACCTAGGTGGTGCTAGGACTACCACTGCTGACTGTCAACTAAGTCTTTGTTGCATCTTTTTTTTTTTTTTTTAAGAATTTGGAGCACTTTATTAGCTGAGCTCAGTGGCAACATTCCCTCAGACAAGCTAAGGAGAATG
The DNA here is from genome assembly GCF_000260255.1 of Octodon degus. NCBI lineage: Eukaryota > Metazoa > Chordata > Mammalia > Rodentia > Octodontidae > Octodon > Octodon degus. The sequence continues at coordinate 3,584,253 of NW_004524784.1, read as the reverse complement.
TCCCTGTCCCATTGAGTTGAAACCAAGCACAACCTTTAAAGTGGAAAACAGCAGGGTGGGGGAGGAAAGGGGATTCTTCCAAGGTTTAGTTATAATTTCCGTACTCAGGAAAGGCACCTGGTTACAGTCGAATCTATTTCTCGGGAAACTGAGGAGCATCTTTTAATTAGGGTGAACAGTTACAATTTATGGTCTGGCACAGGTGTGTGTTTACAGAAAAGATCAAGGCTTTACAAGACAAGGAGGTTATGAGTCTTGTTACAGAATGGAGTTGAGTCAGCCAGCCTATAACAGTTGGGGTTCCCATTGTGCACACCCCTAGGAAAACTGAGCATTTGATGGGTGTTGTTGGACCACCACAGGAAAAGTACCCAAAGGGACAGAATAAGCTTCAGGGTCTCCCTGCTGTCTCCCTTGCAGAAGAGCTTGAGATATCACACTTCTATAAACTTTTATGGGGACTTCATTCTTCTCCTCATATGGAAGAGCAGAAGGTTTTAAAATGGTGATAGGGACTGATGTTTTGTGAACTGAGATGGAGGAACTATAGGGGTAGAGACTTTCATTTTTTCAATCAGTTTAGAAATCCACTGTGATAATTGCCTTACCTTGGCTCACAGGTCACTTGTCTCATTCTTAATTTCCTTTTGTTCTACATACTCCAAATCCTCAGATTCTGAGGAGATGGTCTGTGATGCCATAAATGTCCGTATAGGAGCTGGTTTGTCAGACTCATCCCCATTGTAGTGCATCGAGAAATTTAAAGAACCAACACTCTTGGTATGCTGGGGAGCGCCTTCTTGTAGGGGTTCTTTAGGGGGTGCAACCTTATCATAATTATGTACCACAGAGGCCCCCTGCTCTGTTTTTTCCTTTTTGCTATGCTAGCTTCTGCATTTGAGAGTGAGGAAGGCAGAGGTCTTGAAAAGGTCTCATGTGCAGATTCATATTTGTGCGGAGGCTGCTCTTGAGGTTTAGGAATATCTGCATCTGAAACTGACCTTTTCAAATATTTCTTAGACTCTTCTGAGTCCAGTTGCAATGGCTCCAAAGCTAAGGAAATTAAGCTACAAAGAGCCCACACATGAAGAGGAATTGGCTCTGCATTTTGACGAGCACGACGCAGTGTTCTCATAACTTGTTTCCAAACTTTTAAGTTTAAAGCAGCCTTTCCCTTAGGCTGAAACCAGTAACAATGCCTTTTTACAAGGAAAAATAATTTCTCAAAATTCCTTGGTTTCACCTTTACACCCACTCCTTTGAGTAACATCTGAATAGGATGTAAGATAAGCGGACATGCTCATTCTCTACTGAAGCAGAGTTTCCCAGTACTCTGAGCTTTTCCCGCTGGTCTCACCTATTCTGGGCATACTTTCTCCACCTGGGCAAGCCTCTCTTAACTCACCCGTGGTCATCTTCTGTGCCCCAGGTTGTGCACCACTTGTATGTTATGAGTCAGTGCCGAAAGAAATGATGGGAAGACCTGATGAATATAGCTTTAGAGGTCTCACTGAGATTAGTCTCTCTCCAAGTGAGCCTTGTTGCATCTTAAGTAATTTCCTTTTCCCCTCATAATTTAAAAATGTCCACAGAAGCATAATAGCAGTGTAAAAAGCAAGAGTGAGGTGGAAAAGAATTAAACTGCAATTCTTTGATGCTAGGAAAATGAGAGAAATGTTTTAAATTAATTTGCATCAATCTTGGAAGAGACTGTAGCTAATATGGACACTTTTTTTTAAATAAAGGTTGGTGGCCAAAGAAATTCATCAGCTTTTTAATTTTATTAAGTGAAAACAATCCAAAGAAGTAGGGTTAGGGAGGGGGAAAAACTGCTGTCCATTACCATCACTATTTCCTAAAAGGGGACAGTCTCTGAGTAAATCACAGTTTTTTAAGCTGAAAGATGGCTTGATGCATAGTTCACTGGATAGCCTTATCTTTTCACTATGCTGTGGATTGGTAAAAATTTAATGATAGACAGCTATTGGTTCCCACCCCTACTGTGAGAACCATGGATCTAGGCCAATCCATTTTAAAGATGAGTAAATTAAAATTTATCTCCAAAGTAGGCAGAAGCATATTTTAAGAAATGCACTGAGGTTGATTCATAAAGTGGGTTACCCCCTTTGTCATAAGCAACAGCATTCTGCTTCAGTTCTCTGCTTGTGTTGGCCAAAGCAACATAGACATATTATTTAGAAGGGTTCAGCAGCCATTTCTAATAGTCACTAGTCTTCCTTGCTGCTTGTCTCCAGCAAACATTCTGGGTAGGCTGTGAACGGGTAGTTTCCTGATTTAAAACTGCAGTGCTTTAGCTGCAAATGCCATTAGCCAGGGAGGCCAGACCACTTACTAACTCTAGCTAGGTGGAGTGTGAATGGAATTTGAACAGTTACATTTTATAATTTTCTTCACAAAATATAAAAGAATTCTCATGGCCTTTGAATGTTCACTTACTCCTTAGGTATGTTTCCTGTTACTGGGACAAAGAACTTGTCACTTACAACCTAAGGAAGAGGTTTATTTTGATTCACATTTTTAGCTCATAGTTGGCCATGCCCAAGGCAGGAGGGCATGGCAGAAGAGAGAGGGGTCCAGCAAAGGAGCGTGGGTCATGCCATGGCAGGCAGGAGAGAGCTGGGATGAGCCGTGGAGGGAGATAGACTCCTCTAGGTCTTGTCCCCGGTGACCTCCCTCTTCCAACCACACCCCATCTCTTAACAGCAAATCAGCTATATAGGCCCCATCATTAAATCACTTTGCAAAAGCCCCACACTGAAGGCATGAGGCTTCTAGGGGACACCTAGATATAAACCATAACAACACAACTGTATCCCTTCTCTCCTGCCCTTAGCTCCCTGCCACCATGTGGTAATGGGGCTTGAACCCAAGGCCTCGTGAATCTAATGAAGATGCTCTGCATTGAACTATATTCCCAGTCCACCCCTACCCCTTTTATCTTTTTCAGTTTTGAGGCAGGCTGGCCTTGAACTTGTGATTCTCTTGCCTTAGACTTTTT
>NW_004524784.1:3574538-3581007 GCF_000260255.1 Octodon degus | reverse complement strand
CTAAGTTCCATTATTGAATATTATAGGTGTGTAAACTCAGCAAAATATTCTTTAAAAAGTCCAGTAGCCCATTATATCACTGGGTCTACTGTTTAACTGGCAATGTCAGAAATTATTGACCTGAGTCCCCCACAGCTCAACATAACAGCATGGCTTTATTGCCTATATTTTGTCTTCATACTTTTCTACTGGATGGTTAAGACCAAGGTAAAGCAGGACCTACACAACATTGCCTTAGACTTTGGAGTAGCTGAGATTACAGGCCATCAAGCCTAGATATATATCTGAATCTTTTATAGCTTCTAAAGTTACACAGAATTTTGTCTTCTTAATGATTTTATCTTAGTGTCTGAATGTCCCCCCAAAGCCTCTTGTGGTCATGGGATGTGAGATTTTCCAAGGCAAGCGAATCTAGTTTGTGATTGGTTCATTGTCTAGTGCTGGGATTGGGGGTGTGAGTGTTACCCCCACCCTGGGGTAGGTGGTCTACATACAATATAATGCAGGCAAAAGACTTGTTCTCCTCTTTTGCTCTTATTGCTTTGCTGTCTTCTGCATACCCTGGACTGTTGCTTCTCTGCCATGTGCCACCCTGCCTTGGAGTCTGCCCATTATGGCCTGAACCCTCTATAAACTGTGAGCTAAGCAAACCTTTCCTGCTTTAATTATGGATGTTGGGTATTTTGTCTGAGCGGTGAGAAAAGAATAACTAAGACTGTCTTTGAGCTTTGCATGTTCTGGAAAGAAAATGAATTAGCTCTTGAAATCTGTCATTGCAACCCAACTGTCTTCTCGGTTACCGCTTTCCATTTCACTTCCTGTACCTTCTCCCCCTCCCATTCCTCTCCCTTCCACACATTCTTGCTCCCAAAAAGAATTTCTAAAATACAACTTTGGAAATTCTAGTTTATCTTCATTTTAGTTTACAAGTTTTCATTGTCCTGATACCTAGATGTGTTAGTAGGGCTGGGGTAGGGCTCCTCCAAGACTACACATACTCTGAACAAGATTTAATGCAGGGCACAGAAATTTACAAGACAGGCTTTCAGTGGCTGTCCAACGGGTGGAATGTAGAAGAGTGCCAAAGATCTGTTTGTACTAGAGAGCGGAAGGACCCAGCTGAAGGCCGGGAGCCCAGGCACCAAGAGGCCAAAGGGCCTGTGCAGGGAGGTCAAGGAGTCACCACTGTAAGCTAAAGAACACAGCAGCAGGCAGAAAGGCTGGTGCTGGAAGCTGAAGAATCTGCACCAAAGCTGCCAAAGAGAATAGTCCAATTGAAGCTCTTCCAAGGAAAATCAGCTGAAATCCTCCCCGTTCTCCTTTGGACAGCAATCCTCCTTAAAGTGGATCTTCCATGCCAAGATTCACGCTGACTCAGTTCAGCTGGGCGTTCCCTTTCTAGATGACAATTAGTCAATCAACCACCATACCAGAGGAGCACTTCATGGTGACATTAGCCACTTGGTGGGAATACATGTTCAGTTTAGGAATCTACCCCATGTAGTTTCCTGGAGAGAACATGAAAGTAAGGATATCAGAGAATGGTACCAAGTGGGGAATGGGGGACCAAAAGCACTGAATACGAATTTCATCGACTTTATAATTTTGCTTAAGTCTGCATGTTGTTCACGGTCTGAAAATTCCATTGCACTTAGCTAATCAGACTTACCTGCAATTACTTTGAGTACACAAAAGAAAAATAGGTGTGGGTGTGATTATGTTTCCAAGAAAAAAAAATACCCCATAGAAAATCATGTTTGCAAATAATAAGCAAAAATACTTCCGGCTAATCACAGTGGATTGAACAGATGCATTTATTTATGATCCTTCTCTAAACCACACTAAAACCATATTAAAGGATTAAGAAGGAACAAACTCACAGAACAAAGAGAATTGCAGTGGAAATGACAGCAGACAAAAGATGCCAACCACGGTTAGGAAAGCCAATGAGTGATACCTAATTTATAGCAAGAATCAGGCTGAAACCCAAGACTCTGGGTAGAAAGCGAGCCAGAAGTAAGCCACTTCTCTGTGGATCTCCAGAAAGCCACAGGAACTTGTAGGAAGGAGGATCCCCTGGAGCGAGGAGCTGCCAATGTTGGAATTGTTTGAAAGGCTTTACAGCTCTAGACGACATCCTTTGTGACAAATTGGGCAGCTCCTTCTCCTGATCTGGTAGGTTTCTTCCAGGAGATTTTTTTCCGGAGAGTGTGTGGATGAATCTGAAACAGAACAAGAGAAACACCTAGTGAACACCAGCATCTGAGAGAGAGTTATCACAGAAACCTACATGGCTGAGCTGTCCAGATTTACAGTTCAAATAACAAATGAAAACAAAGTGATTGTAACTGCAGTGGGAGGAGGGAACACTGTTTAGTGGGGAGGTAAGAAATACTAATTTCATATAAGAAGAAGTCAGGCTGGGGTGTAGCTCAGTGGTAGAGCATTTGCTTTGTACCATGTATGTGAAAGCCTGGGTTCAATACCAAGCCCCAAAGACTATATTAAGAACAGAGAGAGAAAAAAAAATCAAGAACAGACAAAGATAACAGATAAAGGGGTTATTTTGAGATAAAGTATTATAAACAGGAAGACACAGCCAAAAAAAAGGGTTAGGAGTGGGGTCCCATGGATCGGCGTTAGGATGGAAGGACGAACTCAGAAAGTTTCAGCTATAAATAACATCTTCAAGGAAGCATATCAAGAATTCTATTTCTCTGCTTTGATTTATCTTGTGCTTATCTATAAAGCATAGCACAGTTTGAAAATAAGGAAAACAAACAGCTGTCTTCAAAAAAACAGCTATCTTAGCCAAAATGGTGGTATGTAATTGTAGTCCTTCCTACCTGAGAGGCAGAGGCAGGAAGATTACTCAAATCTAGAAGCTCAACACCAGCCTGGGTGACAAGGTGAGACACCATCTCAAAAGAGGAAAAAAAAAAAAAAGGGAAAAAGTCCATCTTGTAGTAAGCTTTGACATAATTCAAGAGGAAACTAAGAAAAATATTTCAGAACAAATTTTCTTTTGAAATTTTAGACTTTGTGGTTTTCAATCTTTTCATCCTTTTAAGAAATTGTGGTGGCAAACTAAAGGCTGAGAGGACAGTAAATTCCTGGGCATGATAAAACCTTTGTATCATGACGTATTTTCACAAATCTGTCATGAAACCTTTATAACAGAATGTTTACATAAAATGATAAATTTTCACTGTAGTGGATTGTTAACAGGTGGTCAACTTGTTATGCCCAGCTAAACTGAACTAGTGTGGTGCCGAGTGTGGGAGGCCCACCTAAGGATTGTTGCCAGCAGCAGAAGAGGCAGAACTGGAGAAGCTGTTGGGAGGCTGTTAGGGATGTTTTTTGGAGAAGCTGGTGGAAGCTGTTGGTTCTCTTAGGCTATTCTGCTAGGGACCTTGTCATGCTGTCTTTCCTGATGAACTTGGCTGTTTTTGTAAAAGGAGAGGCTTGGGCCCTGAGAAGGGATGCAATTCATTTTGGGGGAGCTCTGGTCCCCATCTTGAGCATCGCTTCCTGGCTCCGGAGGGGAAGATGGTACACTGCTCAGCCTCATGAAGAAGCTTCTCACATTGGCTTTCCTGATGGAAACTCAGCTTTCCTCATCACTGGAAGAGCTCGAGACCTCGCTGTTGCTGTGGTACTTTTCAGGGGTCTCTGGTTCTTACCTTGAGTGTTGCTTCCTGACTCTAGTTCAGATCCCTCAGCCTGCTAGCACAGATCCTTCATTGGGCTGGCAGAAATATTCTAGCTTCCACCACTGACTTTTTGGCCTTTCCAGCTCAGATCGGTGAAGTGGGCCTCTGTGAGCCTGTCTGTGGGCTCCAGGCCTCCAGTTGGACTTGTGGGAGGCATTGTTACGGTTTTTAGCTGGCCTCAAGCAGGATATTAGGACCCAGGTCCTCAGCAGGGTTCTTTGGCCTTTAGTGTGTGGACAGATTTCCTGCAGTCTTTGTATATGATTCTTTGGGTGATTATAAAATAATTTTATAAAATGTGTCCTATAGTGTACCATTTCCCCTGCAAAAACCCCAAACAGTGACAATCATGGAGAAATAACCCTACATAGGCCTCCTAGTTTCAACTTGAAACACTGATTCTAGAGATCCCCAAGGTGGACAATTCATTGCTCACTCCCCGCTAGCCTGGCAGTAGGCCACCCTCTGACACCTGCGTTATGGTAACAGTGGCCTGGCTTTTGTCTCTGGGACTATCTGTCTGCTTCTGAAGAAAACAGATTCTACTGTGGCCTGCAGATGTCTGCCAGGGTAAAGTCCTGGCATCTGTCTTCCTATTGTGCCCATCTCCATCACTGTCTTAACACTGGGGTCATAGTCTATTTAGTTCTGCACAAAGACATGCTGATTGTTTAAATATGTTGCTTTGTATTGTTTTTACTTTGAGACAGGATCTCACTATGTAGTTCAGGCTGGCCATGAACTCACAGGGATCTTCCTGCCTCAGCCTTCCGAGTGCCAGGGTTACACGCATGTGCTACCACACGCAGCCACTTTCTTGATTTTAATGTTTACTTTGATTTTGTTTGTTTTTAATACCCCCTCTTGGTTCTATTTCCTTCATGATAGGAAGATCGAAAATAAGAACTTCCCAGATGTTGTGTTTCTGAACAAAAATTATATGAGGGAGAAATTTGGAATATCTAAAGCGTATCTTTTTTTGAACCTGGAAAGTGAAGAAATTTAGAAAATAATTATAATCATGGTGCAGGTTTTGGAACTGGCCATTCTTTTCATATAAGCTTAAATTCATTATCAGTGAGGAAAACAGGCCGGGTGCCCTCCTGGTAAACGTGTGGTCCTGAGTTAGATTCCTGGTACTCATAGAAAAATAAAAAATAAAAGAGGGGAAACAGAAATAAATAAGAACAGGAAAACTCTAACAAGGAAGATTCTGCGGTAGGCTGGACACTGCTGTCCACTGAGAGGCAGCAGGACATGTGCCGACAGGCTCCTCCTCCTATTTTCCATCTTCCTATCGTGAAGGAAACGGAACCAAGGGGTGGGGTGGGGGGTGGAAAGCCAACAATCACAGCTTACCACGAGCACGGAAAGAAAACCTCTGGAGAGGCCACGAATAAAGTGCACGATGCTGGTGTTCATATTATCTCTAGAATGACACTGAATTTTCTAGGCAATGTGTGAAACTGAAGCTTGGATTGCTATCTCAAGGTGGTCAGGTTATCAAACGCCAGGCTGGTAAAAATAATCAGTCATTAAAACCTTTCTCCAAATATAGAAAATGAGGGCTGGATGCCGGAAGATGAGTGCGGGGCTGATTTTCCTGGATAAAGGTTGATGTCTTTTGGGTGGTGAAGTGGGTCACTGGGATAGAAAAGATAATGATGTCTTATAATTATTTTTTTGAAATCTGAGTCACAGTTGATTTATACTCAAGATTTTCAGTAAAACAAATCACTGTTAAAGTAAATATTTCTAAGTAATGTATATATTCATATGCTTCAGATATACTTCATGGCTTGGTAGCACTTACATATAAACACTATTTAACTCTCTTTAAAACAATGTTTTTGCTGTGTTAGGGGTTGAACCCAGGGCCTTACACACACTAGGCAAGTATTTTACCACTGTGCTGCTTCTCTAGCCCCTTTCCAATCCTTTCATATGAATTATTTAAACATAAATATCTAATTTATGTTTTTAGCATCACTTTTGTTTTGCTAAAAACTCAGATTGAGTGTTTTGTGTAAAAATATTTGTTAAAATGGAGACCTGGACAATGTTGGGTGTGAAAAGTTTAATATGATAAATGTACAGTTTAACATGACTGAGGCTACCTGCCGCATCTATGAGCATCAGTGGCCAGCTGCAGTCTGAGGACCCAGACCAACTTAGACCTGAGAAGTGGCTTTGCCATACTCAAACACTTTGGGCCTTATCGTGGGAATATTTGTCCAGATTGCTTCATTTTTCACTGTAAAAAAATATCCAGAAACTAATAGGAAAACTCTGTTTAGGAGTAATGACAGTTGGCCATTATCTTTAGTTTTAAAATGACTAGTATGTGGAGAAATTTCTGAAACTGCTATTTGAGGAGGGATTGCATTCGAGCTGGTTAGTCCCACAATATTCTACAAGGATTACTTGTAACTTAGGTAGACAAATTGAGCTTTGATTTTTGGAGGGTTTTTGTAGTACTGGCGTTGTTGAATTTTGTGTATAAAGCAGAAAGCTTGATCATTTTGGTCACACAGGCATGTGTGTACACTTTTACTGGATGTCAGCTCTGTGCTGAGAATTTCACATACCCAGTATTGGTTACTCTTGGAAGTGTAAGACATGCGTAGTTATGTCCCTGTATATCTAACGAAGAAATAACCAAGGTCAGAATTCAGATCAATTCTAAATTGTCTTCACTTTGAGCAGATATATCCTCATATGGTGTGTGTGTGTGTGTGTGTGTGTGTGTGTGTGTG
>NW_004524784.1:3572375-3574438 GCF_000260255.1 Octodon degus | reverse complement strand
GAGAGAGAGAGAGAGAGAGAGAGAGAGAGAGAGAGAGAGAGAGAGAGAGAGATTCTGTTTTTCCAGTTAGTGAGAAGTGTGGAAGTCACTACTCCATTTTGACAAGTGAAAGCACTGGAAACTTCTCAACTCAGATATACAAGAGAAGTGAAGTCGCAGGGCAAAATGCCACCTCCCAAACAGAAGAGAGAGATTCAGAAAATCATGGCACATGGAGAAGAAACCTCCTCATGGACCAGGTTAGGAAATCCAGAATTGGAATTTTGATGGAAGAAAATGGACAAATACGGGAGTTAAAAACTCCAAGAGGACCCAGTTATGGGGCTCCCTGGGCTTTTGTGAGTAAATATTGGTGGGGAAAAAAAAAAACAATTCTTGCTTTTTTTTTTTTAGGGGAAAAGGAGAGAAGCCATTTGAAACACATCTGAACATTGTTTTTCTTTAATAAGGCTGGCGCTTTGGTCAGAACCTAAGTAACCCAGACAAAGGGAAGTGTGCAACTCCAACCACCTTATCCCAGGTAAAGTGGAGTAAAACCTGACTTTCCTGGTCCCAAAGGAAGGCTCACAAGAAAAATGAGACCTATTCATAGCACTGTAGACTGCTTCCCCCACAACCTCCACCAATCCTTAAAGGCTTATAGTTTCTAGTAATTCTTTTTAGCTTGTGTCTTGGTCACTTTGTCATCATCACCGAGACACAGTACCTGATGCCAACAGTTCACAGGAGCAAGGCTTATTTTGGCTCAGCCAACCAGTCTCTGGTTGGCTGGCTCAAGGCAGAAATGGCATGGTGGAAGGAGAGCTGTTCATCAGTGTTGTGGTCAGGAACCAGCATGAGAAGGGAGGAGCAAGAGGAAGACACACCTCCCTGGGTGGTTCCCACAGTGATTGACCTCTTCCAGCCAGGCCCCGCCTCCCACAACCAGTCATCTGTGGACCTGACCAGTGGGCAATTCTCCATGAGTACAGCACCATATGATCCAACCACCTTCCAAACACATGAGACTTTGAGGGGACATTTCAGACCCAAACCATAACACCCAGGATATCATGTCTGGCTATTGAAAAAAAAGCCATATGAAACAACAAAACCAACATAGTTCTAAGAGAGAAAGCATTGGAATCAGATATGGCAGGGATGTTGAAATGATCGGACAGGTAATTTGTAGAGGCAACTATAGTTAATATGCCAAGCACTGTAGCAGGTAAAGTAGACAGAATACAAGAATAGACATGCAACATGAGCAGACAAACGGAAGTCCTAAGAAGAAACCAAAAAAAAAAAAAAAAAAGTGCTAGAGATCAAAAACATTAACAGAAACAACACTTCTGATTTACTTACTGGTAGGCTGGTCATAGGTGATGAAATAATTGCTGATATAAAAAAGAGTAAAAAATGGGGCCGGGGTGATAGCTCAGTAGAATAAACATTTTGCCTGGAAAGCACAAGGTCCTGAGTTCAATTCCCAGTACCACAAAAACAAAACAAAACAAAACAAAACAAAAAAAGTAAAACAACATGAACAAAGACTAAAAAACAAGGCAGAACATATAAGGGCTGTGGGACAACTATGAAAGATATACCTGTAGTGGGACTACCAGAAGGAGAGAGGGAAAAAGAGAAAGGAACAGAAGAATTATTTATAATAATAATTGCTGAGAATTTCTCCCAGTTGATGGCAGAGACCCAACCACAGATGTAACAAGCACGAGGACATCAAGCTGGATAAATGCCAAAAATGTACATCTAGGCATATCACTTTCCAACTATAGAAAATTAAGGATAAGGAAAAAAAATTCTGAAAGAAACCAGAAGAAAAAAATCACCTTGCCCATGAGAGAACAAAGTTAAAAATTACATTGAATTTCTCTTCGGAAACCACACAAGATAAGAGTGTAGTGGGATATTTAAATTCTTAAGAGAGGGCCAGCCAAATAGCTCAGTGGACTAAAGCACTTGCTTAGACAGGTGAAGGAACTGGGGTTCCATCCCTGGCATGCAGTGCCGGCCCTGCCCCTGGGGCACGCTGAGATGGAGATTGAGACGGGCGTGGTGGCATG
>NW_004524784.1:3570252-3571712 GCF_000260255.1 Octodon degus | reverse complement strand
AGTAATTTGGATGTATATAGAAAAAGAGTTTACCAAAGAATGAAGAATGAATAATTGAAGGTCAAATAAGAAACTTTTCCTTATTCTTAGTTCATCTGAGAAAAATTTGTTCAAAATAACGGCTATAGTGTATGTGATTATATATGCTTATGTCTATATCATGTGATACATATATATATATGCTTTCATATATTATACAAAATGAATGATGGCAATGGGATAGGATTAGGATTATTTTTGTCATAAAGCACATATACTACCAATGAAATGGTATAGCTTCTTTTTTTAGAAAGTAAGTAGTTTTAAGTGTACAGTATATTACAAACTATAGGTTATCCATCCAAAAAGTAAAAAAAGGGGCTGGAGGTATAGCTTAGTGGCATAAGGGCTTGCCTGGCAAGCACAAGGTCCTGAGTTCAATCCCTGGTACTGCAGACACATAAAAAAAGTGTAGTTGACATGTTGGCATGCTAAGGAGAGAAGATGGAATCATATGAAATGCTTAGTTAAAATCATGAAAATCAAGGAAAAAAGTAAAAGACAAAAATATGAATAAAGACAACATACAAAAATAGTAATGAATATGGCAAACACTGAGGCAATAATCATTTTGAATACTAATGTTGAAAAACAATAATTAGAGCCTCCTGGAGTGGATCCAAAACTAGGGGCAATTATATGTTGTCTACACATAATCCACTTTTACAGACTAAACATTAAGGAATGGAGAATGACACACCACAGTAACACTAATCCAAAGAAAGCCTGAGTAGTTGCCTTAATGTCAGACAGAACAAACTTCAGAGCAGGGAAAATTACTGGGGATAAAAAGGGGGCCATTCCATAACTGTCAAAAGGTCAATTAGTCTCAAAGTCCTAACAGTCCTTACTGTGTCTGCACTTAGTAAAATAGCATCAAAGTACGTGAAGCAAAAACTGATAGACCTGCAAGGGAAAGCAGATGAATCGCCACAGGAGCTTAAGGCTTCCGCACCCTGCTTCAGAAATGAACAGACCCAGCAGGCCAAAAATCAGCAAGAACATAGCTGAACTCAACACCGTCCATCATCTATAGACCACAACAGGATACACTTTCAAATCGAGGTCACAGAGAACACTCACTCAAACAGATCACATTCTGGGCCATAAAACACACATTTACAAATTGAAAAGCATAGAAAAAAGACTGCCGTTATATGTACACCTAGTCAAAATTTCCCCCAAGTTTATTTCTACATCTTCACTGGGAAGAACATGTAATACCTACTGGAGTTATGTAAAATATGCTAATTATGCCTGTGCCTCCTTGTTTCGCTGGAAATCCTTGAGACTTTTGAAATGGGATGAATAGAAAATACTGACTCTCAGGGCCTGGGAGATGGCTCAGAAGAATAAGTGCTTGCCAAGAACCTGAGTTCAATCCCCAGTTCCACCAAAAAAAAAAAAAAAAAAAAAAAAAA
>NW_004524784.1:3567315-3568126 GCF_000260255.1 Octodon degus | reverse complement strand
TTTCCGGTTCCAGATAAATTTTAGGAATGATTTCTCTATGTCTGTGGTAGTCTGATAGGGATTGCATTAAATCTATACAGCAATTTTGGGAGTATTAAATAAATACATTTTTTTCTGCTTTTTTTTTTTTTGGCGGAACAAGGGATTGAACTCAGGCCTTTGCGCTTGCCAGGGAAGCACTTATTCCACTGAGCCATCTCCCTGGCCCCTATCCTAACCATTTTGAATACACAGGTACAAAATGGACATTCATCTGTATACGCTTTTTTGTTTAGTCCATCATTTGAATATTATAGGTGTGTTAACTCAGCAAAATACTGTAAAAGAGTCCAGTAGTCCATAATAATATTGGGTCTTCCACATGACTGGCAATGTCAGAAATTGCTGACCTGAGTCCCCTACAGCTCAACATAACACCATGGCTTTACTTCTTTTCTTTCTTTCTTTTTTTTTTTTGGTGGAACTGGGAATTGAACTCAGATTCTTGTGCTTGCCAGGCAAGCACTTATTCTTCTGAGCCATCTCCCAGGCCCTTGGCTTCACTTCTTGTGCTTCATTTTTATACTATTCTGCTGGATGGTTAAGACCAAGGTAAAGCAGGACCTATGCAACAAGAGTTGTAGCTTTTGAGTCTGATAAGGTCAGTCAAATCCTGTCAGGATTTTTCATGAGATCCTGTACTTCAGATTGTAGATCCTTTGTCAGTGTCAGCCATGTGGATGAGTCACGGCCACTGCTTGGCCAATGTGCTCTCTGTGAAAGCCTGAGAGAATGTTTTCTCTCCATGTGACTCTCCTTAGGCACACTCTAC
>NW_004524784.1:3559527-3567215 GCF_000260255.1 Octodon degus | reverse complement strand
GGAAAAACAAAGAAAAGAAAAATACTGACTCTCCCATTTCTGCATTTTTTTTCATCAATTCTCCAAAGGCGGAGAATGCTGCCCTTCAAACCCCCATAACCCATCTCCTCTCATCCTGAGAGAGGAATGTTTCCATCTATCACATGGGCGGACAGTAACTGTGTTTGATAGGCCGCCCCCTAGAGCCGCCTCTGGAACCATAGTAAATTCTGCTCTAAGATGGCTCTTTTGGTTTTTCCCACATAATTTAGTTACTTTTTGGTTAATTGGTTGCTCAAAGCATGAGGCTAAAATATAGTGCATGAAGCAGAAGAAAAATTAGGCTAAAACCATTCTTTTAGGAAGTCAGACTGAAGTCATTAAAGGAAAGCACTGAGTATGTTTGTTCACCAGGGGACTGGTCCAGAGGACTTGCAGCCCATTGTTGGGATGTGGATAGGATACTTACAACTTAAAAATTGAAGGGCTGGCCAGATAGCTCAGCCAATTAAAGCACCAGCTTAGGCAGACTCAGAGGCTAGGGGTTCGATCCCCTGACTGCTGTACCCACCCTGCTCCTGGGGGCACGCTGAGACAGGTGAATGAGACTGGGTGTGGTGGCATGCGCTTGTAATCCCAGCGCTTGGGAGGCTGAAAAACAAGAAGGATCACGATGAGTCCGATCTGTGTAGTTAGACCCTGTACTAAATACATTTTTTTAAAAAAAATTGATACATTTCTAGTACAACTGATTTCATCAATATCTTATACATGTACTGGAAAAACTGTAAAGATGCAGAATTTTTATGAATACATTTGTTTACATGATGTATGAAAATACATTTTAATACAAAAGACACACTTTTTTGTAAAATGAAGAATAACTCCAGATGCTTCTGCTGTTATTATAGTGCTATGCCAGCCAGACCCATCATAATTTGAAAGCACTGCCCCCAGGCTGGGCTGAGCAGGCCGCAAAAATAAAAGTTGGAGCCAGGGAGATGGCTCAGTAGAATAAGCACTTGCCTGGCAAACGCAAGGGCCTGAGTTCAATCCCTGGTTCCACAAAAAAATAAAAAAGAATAAATAAATAAATAAATAAATAAATAAAAAATTGAAAGCATTGTGAGTCAAATGCCCATTTAGTCCACATAACCTGCTGAACATAAACAGTTAGCAGTACATGCACTGTACAGGTCCCTCAACTTTTTTTGGCACCAGGAACAGGTTTTTGTGGAGGACAGTTTTACCAGGGGCAGGGGAAATGAGGCTGGTATTGGGATTAGCTCCTCCTAAGGAGCGCCCAGCCTGGGTCCCTTGCGTGCACGCACAGGAGGATTCGTGCTTCTGAGAATCTGAGGCCCTGTGGATAGGACAAGAGGCAGGCTCAGACAAGGTGGGGAGCTGGGGATATGGTGAAGTTTTGGTCCCTGTGCTACCAGCTCACCACCTGCTAGGCGGCCCAGTTCCTTACAGCCCTGGGGCATTGGGGACCCCACTAAGTAGTCCTCTCTGTCATCTTGGGGCTGGGAGGGTACCATTTATCTCATTGCTAGCCTGAAAAGATTCAAATTCAAAATTCAAGTTGTTCCACAAAAATATAGCTGTGCTTTCTACTAAATAGGTGTCACTTTCACATCCTTGTAAACTAGAAAAATCTTAAGCCCAACCTAGAAACAGTCTCTTTAATTTTCTGTATTTTTTAAAAAAGAATTGAGTATTTCTATAATAGGCTCTTACAAAGTGATGAATATAAATTTTAGTGCATATCATGTGAGATGTATTAAAATACAAAAATTTTCAAGTGAAAATCTATTCTTAGGTAAGTAAGTTTAATTTTTTACTTACCTTGAAATTTAATTTGGATAAGTAAAAAACATACTTGTGGTAGCATAGACCCTATGTAAATCTCAGAATCTTAAGTATACAAGACATACAAAGTATTCCAAGATCAAAGTTCAACTTCTTACAACTTTTGGGATTAAAATTAATTGCTAAATCCTTGGGTTAGTGGCTATAATTAACAGGCTATTACAAAGCTTTAATTTGTTCTGATTTGAACAAAGATAATTCTTCAAAAAACCACAAGAAGCTGGATGTGGTGGTACGTGCCTGTAATCCTAGTACTCAGGAGGCTGGAGAATTGATGTGAGTTTGAGGTAAGCCCGGGCTACATAGTGAATTCTAGGACATCCTAGACTGTGGTGAGACTTAAAAGCAATATTTCTCTATTTATTTATTATTTATTTATTTATATTTTGTGGTGCAGGGGATCAAACCCAGGGCCTTGTGCATGCAAGGCAAGAACTCTCTCAACGAGCCATATCTTCAGCCCATAGAGTGATAGTTCTCAAAGATCACTGTGCCAATTAATTGTGATTGTCAACTTGACAAAATAGGAGACTCTGGGAGAGAGAGATCCTTGGACTATGGCCGTGCTGTACTCCTCAGTGAAGGTGGAGTTCTAGCTGGAAGTGCTATCTGAGGTGAGGCTGGGGAGAAGGTAGGCTACTGGGGGCTGTGACTTTGGAGAGTGTATCTCACTGGGGACTTGACCTGCATGAGAATCACCCAGTCAGAGAGTGCAGCTGGCAGGGCCGTGCTCTGAGATGTCTGACTTTGTAGCCAAGGTAAATTTCTTTTCTTTTTTTTTTTTACAGAAAAAATCAAGTAAAATGGTTAATTTTTTCCATAATTTTATTGAGAAACAAATAGCAATGAGACAGTTTCAAACCAAATTGGTGGGACAGTTTCAATAATTAACACATTGCATACGTTCTTCCTAGTGGTTATTTGCTGTACAAGATGCAGCCATGATATCCTATTTACAAACACTATTAAAACAAATCCCTCTATTCATTAAGAGAATGTAACTATGTATCTATCTTAACCATTTTGAATACACAGATACAAAATGGACATTCATCCGTATTCCCTTTTCTGTTTAGCTCCGTTATTTGAATATTATAGGTGTGTTAATTCAGCAAAATATTCTACTTTTTTTTTCTTCAGTAGAACTGGGGATTGAACTCAAGCCCTTACACTTGCCAGGCAAGCACTTATTCTACTGAGCCATCTCCCCGGTCTCAGCAAAATATTCTAAAAGAGTCCATTAGTCCATAATAGTATTGGGTCTTCCACTTCACTGGCAATGTCAGAAATTGTTGACCTGAATCCCCCACAGCTCAACATAACAGCATGGCTTTACTTCTTATATTTCATTTTTGTACTTTTCTGCTGGATGGTTAAGACCAAGGTAAAGCAGGACCTATGCAACAAGAGTTGTAGCTTTTGGATCTGAGAAGGTCAGTGAAGTCCCCTGAGGATTTATCCTGAGATCCTGTGCCTCAGATTGTAGATCCTTTGTCAGTGAATTTCTAACAAGGCCCTGGGTATACTGAATGCTAGGGAACCTGGAACACACTTGGGAAATGATCACTGTGTAGATGCAGTGAATGCATTTCTGCTGGTGGTGGCTTCATGTCATTGCTGGCTTTCTTTGTTGGAAACCTTCCTGATTGGAAAAGCAGTCTTCCACTGAGTGCAACCTATTGTTAACATTTAAGTCAAGGAATTTGTTGTTAATGACTTCAGTCATTTTCAGTGAACCAACTTTTGATTCTGAAACAGTGATGAAACAGCCCTGCGCACAGCCACCAATTCACTGCCTGTGGTGCTTGTAACTATGGAAAAAACCATGATCACCCAGCTAAAGGTAAGTGCCTGACTAATATATCACAATATTCCATCCTGTTGTCTATATCCCAACTTATTTAATGTGGCAATGTTTGTTTTTTGAAGTATTCGTTTATGTATGTGCTTGATGGTGTTGGTACCTGGGCCATAAACCTTACTTTGGCTAACGAACACAGAAACATTTTCTGAATTTATTAGGAGTAACTAATAAATTAATGTAGGTGAAAGGAGTTGTTAATTAGCTCTAATCTTGGCCATAAGGATCATTAGCATTTAATGAGGATGAATAATTTCATAAGACATGGAAATATATTGCCCCAAGCCAAATAGTTTATAACCATAGCATTGCAAATTACTATCTGAAATTAATGAGTGACATTTTCACATATTGTTATATGATCTATAATATTTTTTGTTATACCTCTAGGTCCAATAGGACTCTGTGTGTATAAGGGCCATGTACTTTCACTATAAATTATTATGGTTAACCCTGACTGGAGGTTCTATCTTACTGTAAATTCCTGCTGCTCTTTTCCTGGATTTTTTAAAAAATAGTGCTGGGGATGGGAGCTAGGGCCTCCTGCGTGCTGGGCCAGTGCTGTCACTGAGCTACATATGCTTCAGCCCATCTCAGCATTCCACGTCATGGTGGCTGGTTCTGAGCTTGACTATAGCAGCTTGCAAACACATTACTTGTAGGTTTTTACATGGTTAATGTGTCTCCATTACTCATGTTGCAAAGGACAAAGAACAAAGGTGAATGATTTAATTAATGGAGACTGCAAGTGTGAGGGACACCAGATACCCTGAAGTCTCATTTTTCTCTCTTAGCTATAAATATATCAAGGATTAGTTGGAGGCATCAGGTTAAATCAAAGTGAAATTTTCAACAGCCAATACTGCATCCCTCTTAAAAGTCAGGTTGCGTTGCTCAGACTTTGACCTAAAAAAACTAAACACAAGACCAAAAAAAAAATAAAAAAAAAAAATAAAAAAAAACCCCAAATACTTACCCAGTTAACATTATTTATCTTTGATCATTATATTGAGTAAAAATCAGTTATGATTTGTTTCATTCTCTTAGCAATCATTCTTGCTAACAGAATGGTAAAGTTTAAAAGTAAATTCTAATGTCACCTCACTGAGACATTAAATCAAGGGATTCTCTGCAGGGTCAATGGTTGTTACTGATTCTCCTTGAGGGAGGTCAACATTGCTTTGTGTGGTTTTTCCTTGGTGTCCTTTTCCATGGTTATTCCATGAAAAATGCCATATTTTCAAGAATAAAAACTTTTGCCAAATATGCTGAGGCCTAACCCATAATGAAGCAAGAAATACTACTTCTTCTCCTACTTTGCAAACATCACCACTTTTCAAAGGCCATAGTTGCCTTGTGAAATGTGGCTATCCCTATCCTGATGTGACATGCCATTGTGACACCTTATCTGACTGAGCCTCACTTCATTACTTCCAAACTTCCTCTTTCATCTCATACAGTATTGCCATTTTTAAAGAAAAGGTGATGGTTCTTGGGATCAAATATGTCACCTTTGGTGTGCTAAGGCTAGGCCTCTACTGTTGAACTATATTCCTAGCCCAAGAACTGCCATTTTGTTTTCCTGAAATACAGCTATCATCATGTATGCCTCCAACTCTGAATCTTCAGATAGTTGGCTTCAGAATCAAGTTCAGCCTCCTTAGAGCATGACATCACCTCAACCAACATTCCCAGTCCTGCCCTTGGCTCAAACTAAATTTGCTTTTCCCTGCCAACCAACCACATTGTTCCAACTTTGTGTTTATTGCTTCATTTGCTTGCTATATCCCTCTCTCTTATTTCTGCATTCCAAAATCTGCTACCCTGCAAGAACCACTTTAGTTGGCTTGTCCTTTATAGAGACTTGCTAAGCACCCAAGCCCTAACCCCCCAAAGTAATATCATTTTGTGTCATGACCTCTACCCTGTCTTAGCTTATTTATATTTGTTACTTGGTCTATATTTAATTTCCCTTACTTTGCAAACAATGGTCATTGAAAGTTGCCTTTGTGCTTGTCTTCCCCAAATGTCTACTGTAGTTCTGGGGTGCAGTGTGCTGCAGTGCCAAAGAAATTAACTGTGAAATAATTTTCTCTATATTCTATTTTTAGAATTATGAGCTATTAATATCTGCATTTTTAAATCTAACAGATGCTTTTTGCTAAAACAAACTGATGCAACTTACTACTTTGTGATTTATACTGAATGCAAATAAATTACTTTATGAATTAAATGTTAAATTAGATATGTTTACTTGGAAGATAATCATCTAGGGGGATGTATTTTTATCATTTATATAAAATGTGTACAAGTTAGAAATAGGCAATAATTTATTTTACTATAAAAATTAGATAGATTTTTTATATCAAATCTCCTATCAAATGCTAACAAAACAAATGGATTAAATCCTTAAAACCCAATCAAGCAGAAATTGCCAGGCAATTTATAAAATAAAGAATCTTCTTTTATTCATGGTTACAGTAGGAATATCAAATGCTCTGGCTTTTAAGGATGAAAAGAACATATATGTATAAATTTTATCCTTATAGATAATAAAGCATAACAAATTAATCTCTTAAATTTTTATATTGTGATGTACTTGGTATATGTGGACTAAAATCTTAGTATTTTAATGTTATTTCCGCAAAACTTGCTAAGCCAAGAGTGGCAAATGAATGGGGTCAGAGCATGCCACCCCAGATATGCCACGTCAGAACATCGATTATTTTGAGCTGAAGGCATCTGAGAAAGGGCACATGCAGGAGGGTCCTGTGCCCTGCCCCTTTCTACCTAAAAGAAGGTCAGCATTTGCACTGAGGGGAGGGCCCTCCCTGTACCAGGAAGAGAAACACATGGAGATGAGTCTGTACAGAATCTCACTAAAGTTGACATTGCTGATTAGTTCTCCACTGGTTGCTTCCCCGTAACATACCACCCGTGGGGCAAAGGCCTTTCTCCTTTGTGGCTCTTTAGGCACCTTGTACCACTCTGTTAAAAGAGGGTGTGAGTGTTTTTCTCCCTTAGTTTAATTCTTACGCCCAGCCATAAATTTAAGAGTAGGGGAAAGTCCTTCTTCCCTCACACAGATATTCTGTACCTTCCTTCCATGAAGCATGGAGAATCCTGGTGTGTGTGTGTGTGTGGGGGGTGATATTTGCAAAGTGGTCCTGATTGATGATGAAGTCTGTAACTGGGAAGGGAGAGGATTCTGTGGTGCTTGAATCATTATTATAATTTGGGCAAGGATGCAGATAAGATGGTCAGCCTTCAGGGCTCCCTTCAGTGTCTCTCAGTGCCTCTGGTCTCTATCCAAAGAACTTTCTGTCACCTTAGTTAAGTCCTCACATTACCTTCTGGAGTGCCAGTCTGGCTTTTCCCACCATATTCTAAAATTAGGTTGAAATTAGTTGTACTAATTTAAGTTACTAAATCCAACTCAGCATCTTTATACTCAACCCATCATTCCCTGTCCACATCCTTCCATCTCCCATCTTTCTAGTTTTTGACTTGCCAAACTCAGGAGCCCTGGTATCTAAAGAATCTAGAGAAACTGTCCCACAGCATCCCCCTTATTCCCATGGCTCACCCTGCTGCTCCAAAGACTACCTGCCAAACCACACTATTTCAGAACATTCTTTCATATTCATTAACATTCCTGCTTCCAGCCTCAACTTTAACATCCTCCACCAGGAGAGATCACCGCAATATTAGCAGCATATTCAGTCTCTACAACCAGAATGGAGAAAACAGCAAGATGATGACCCAGTAATTTCTACAGCTTTCTAGACAACCTGATGAGGACAGCCAGATCCAACCGTTAATTCTGGCTTTTGTTTCTCTGTGGTGACCTTGATCAAAATAGAAACAAGCAGTTTCTGTTCTGTCTTTGCAATGCTTTACTGCTATTATTTACTGGTCAATATTTAAGTTCCACACATGACCATTCAACATGCTCTTCACTAACTAGTTTTTTTTT
>NW_004524784.1:3546041-3552732 GCF_000260255.1 Octodon degus | reverse complement strand
GACTCTCCTTAGGCACACTCTACATCATCGATCACTTTCCTCTTTGGCCCCATAATCTCCTTGATCAGAAAATTTGGGACACTACTGAGTTATGTAACATTACAGTACAAGTTCTCATATGTCCTGAGTCTTAATTGACCTTGGTAAACTTTCCAGGGGTTTACAAACTACTTGGTGTCAGTTTGGCAACTGAAACCTGTCATAGAGAGTATGTTTACACCACTACAAATCCAGGCTCGGCAGTCCTTTCCTGAGAAGCTGGCTGTTCAACACTTGATTGGCACACCGCCAAATAAATGATAGAAAATGCTCTTTAGAATTGTCAGGTAGGAAGTTGTCCTAGGTACTTTCTTGTCCCTGGAATGAAATGCCCAACTCCAGAACTTAGAGAAGGAAAGGTTCATTTTGGCTCGCAGATTTACAAGTTTCAGTCCACAGTCAGCAGGCTCTAAGGCAGGAACAGTGCAGAGGAAGGGGCTGGGCAGAGGACAGCTGTCCATCTGACCCAGAGAGAGAAAAGAAGAACAGAGGAGGGAGGTTATGTTCTCAGTGTCCTACCTCCAACAGGCCCCACCTCCTACAGCAACTCAGTCATGAATGAAAAACTGAGTATAGTATTCCCATGAGCCAATCATTATGCCTTTTTTTTTTTTTTAAACTGGTAATCAACTTCAGGGCCTTGTGCTTAATAGGCAGGTGCTGTGCCAATCATCTTTCAAAAGTCCTGCCTCTGAGTGCATCAGAGCTCTAGATCAAAATCATTTTTTAGGGGGTTTCTAGACTTCTCAGTAGACTGCAGCAGACTAAGGAGTGAGTGGGAGGAAGGAAATGGAGAGTTGTGAGGACAAAGGAAGCTATAAATTATGTAATGGCCAGGGTAACTTGAAGTTGCTGGAAAGGAGAAACAAGCATATTTATAGCTCAGGGGGGTGTTTCCAACAGAAAGCAAGCCAAGCAGAAGGTACGAGGTGACACACCATGAAGATCTCAGAGGAGGGGAGAGGGGAAGGAATTCGGGGCACAGGTGTAGGAGTCCTTGAATGCGAGGAGGGATGGTTTACCATCCAAAATTAGAAGGAAGGTGGGATTTCTAATAGGAACAAACGTTTTCCACTCAATCTGCCTTTGAACGTGTGGGACCCTGCAGCTTGCTTCAAGTAAGCTTTAACACTTCTGCTTTTGTAAGCTAGTGGTTTCTACCACTCATTTTTTTCTTCAGGTAAAAGCAAGGATCTTTCCCTTACTCACATGAGCACAAGCATAAAAATTGTTATAGTAAGCAATTAAGAAATAACAAATATGTGCAAAGGAGCATAAATATGGAATTATTTATGTGAATAATTTGACTCTCTTAGCTTCTGAATTTGGGAAATAAAATAATCCCATAATTGATTTGTTTCCCTTATTTATCCTGCTTTCTCTGTCATTTTCACTAGCTCAGAGCCAAGTTGCCCTAACTGCTTCTATTACTCCATTTCTTTTTTTAAATTTATTTTTGTGTGTGTGTGTGTGTTAGGGAGGGTCTACAGGGTGTTCAGGGTCACACTACTAGATGGAACTTGTAGTGATCCATCTGTTTACAGCCTCCCAAGAGCTGGGATTACAGTCATGTACCACCATGCTCAGTCTCAATTGCGTCTCAGCACGCCCCAAGGGCAGGGCCAGCATGGCAGGGCCAGCATGGCAGGCCCGGGGATCGAACCCCCAGCCCCTGCAACTGCTTGCAGGCACTTTAATCCGCTGAGCTATTTGGCCAGCCCCATATTAGTCCATTTATAACCTATGTTTCCTCCTCAAAGTCTAGGTCATGGTAGGAATATCATTCCTAATTGCCACCTTTAGTCCTAGTAAGAAAAACAAGCCATTGAGACTGGAAGGAAAGATGATTGAGTGCATCTCAGAGCCAGAATTGTGTCATATTAATCTTTATATCCTCATTCTGTCCATTTATTCATTCAATAAATATTCATCATGAGCACAGTATTTTCTCAGCAAAATGCCAGGAGGTAGGACTGATGGGTAAATGCGCAGAGCTTTTAGAGGAACGGTAGACGTGTCCAGTAGACACACAAAGAGATACATGTAATTACAAAGGTAGTAAGTGCTTTGAAGGGAAAATGAAGAGTTCAGTGAAATCTGAGAGAGAGAGAGAGAGAGAGAGAGAGAGAGAGAGAGAGAGAGAGAGCGCTGACTGAAATTCTGAGTTGTGGTTGGGCTTCCCTGGGGAAGTTCTCAAACCTGAAGGAGGAGTAGGAGTTTTCCAGGAAAAGCATGAGGCAAAGAGCATTGCAGGCACAACAAGTAAGCTCTGAGAAGAAACCTGTGGCAGGAGAGCTTTCTCATCTTCAGAAAAAAAGCAAAATCCAAAGAAGACAGTATATGTAAAATGCAAGGAGAAAGACAGACCCAAAGAGGTAAGTTCAGCTAAAGCTTTTGGATTTTATTCTGGGTTCAGTTATAAACAGTGAGGGTTTAGGGCAAGGCAGTGACATAACTTGTGTTCTTAAAAGGTTGCTGGGTACAGCACAAAGCTATAATCCCAGCACTCAGAAGGCTGAGGCAAGAGGATTGCCATGAGTTCAAGTTCAAGGCCAGCCTGGGCTACAAAGTGAGTTCAGGGCCAGCCTGAATTACATAGCAAGATCCTGTCTCAAGAACCCTTCCCTCAACACACAAAGAAAGTAAAATAAAAGTCTATGAACTCAGATAATGCGCTAAAAGATTGGAAAAGGAGGGAACTTGAAAGCCCATTTTTAGGCCAGTTTACTTGAATGGCAAAAGAAAAGTGGTATTTTATAAAATGTGATATTTATGCATAGGGAGTACCACTCTGCCATAAAAAGGTAAAGTTCATTATTTATTTATTTTCTTTATTTATTTTTAAATAATTTTACTGAGAAACAAGTAGCAATGAGACAGTTTCAAAACCGATTAGTAGCATAGTTTCAATAATTGATACATTGCATATTGTTGTCTTAGTGGTTATTCGTTGTACAAGATGCAAATATGATATCCTGTCCACAAACACTATAGAACAAATCTCTCTTTTCACTGAATTAAGAGAATGCAGCTGTATATCTATCCTATTTTGAAAATACGGATACAAAATGGTCATTCATTTGTATCCCTCTTCTTTGTTTAGTTTTGTCAGAGAAGGGTATTCCATTGTTATTTAAATATTGTAGATGTGTGAATTCAGAAAATATTCCAATATAGTCCAATAGTCTATAAGAGAAGTGGGTTTTCCATCAGACTGGCAATGTTAGAAGTTGTTGACTTCAGCCTTTTATAGCTCAGCATATTAATATGGCTTTACTTTTTTTTTTTGGCTTTACTTTTTATACTTCATTTTTATACTTTTCTGCTGGATGGTTAAGTTCAAGATAAAGCAAGACCTATATAACAAGAAATGTTTTTATCTGACAAGGTCAGTCAAATCCCCTCAGGAATTAGCCTGAAACCCTGTACTGCAGTTTGCACATCCTTTGTCAGTGTCAGTCACGTGGATGAGTCATGGCCATAGCCTGACCAATTTGCTCTCTGTGAAAGCTGAGAGAATGTTTTCCCTCCATGTGACTCTCTTTAGGCACACTCTATATCATCGATCACTTTCCTCTGTGGCCCCGTAATCTCCTTGATCAGAAAATTTGGGACACAACTGAGTCACATGATGTTATAGTATAGGTTCTCCTATGTTCTGAGTGTTCACTGACCTTGAAAGGCTAGGGCCAAAATGTTGGCTGTCCTTGCAGCCCTTCTTTTTCTCTAATTTTTGGTCTGCAAACTTAAGTTGTTAACCTTCCAGAAAAGAAGCTTATTATTATTACCCTACAACCTAGGCAGTTGAGCTTAACCTCACTATCTGTCTGAATATCAAACATCTTAGACATAACATGGAACAGGTATTTTCCATCAAGTATTGATATGTTAAACTTTAAGTCCCTATAGAATATGAAGAAAAAAATTTAAACAATAAAAAAATTTAAAAATAGGAATAAATAGTTACATATTTTTATGCAGAACTTTAGAAATCTAATAATATACAACATTGTAGCAGGACAGTCCTGTGGCATTTTGTTTTTCTTGTCACTTGTTTTCATTTATAAAAAGGGTAAAGTTTAGTCCTTTGTAGCAAAGTGGGTGCACCTTGAAACAACAGTGCTAAGTGAAGTAAATTGGACACATGCTTAAATACCGCATGCTTTCTTTTCCACAAGAAATTCAATGTGTAA
This sequence comes from Octodon degus, assembly GCF_000260255.1. Lineage (NCBI taxonomy): Eukaryota > Metazoa > Chordata > Mammalia > Rodentia > Octodontidae > Octodon > Octodon degus. Next base: position 3,548,500 of record NW_004524784.1, on the reverse strand, counting down.
GTAATTTAATGTGCAAAATAAAGATACTTAGTAGGAAACAGGAAATAGGTCTTTTGCAAGTGGGACGGGGACTCCAGGTGGAGAGAGGAGAGGCTGAAAGGAGGGAAAAGGATGAAAACAAGAATTAAGATGCGTTCTGTACTCGTACCAACTCCCCACAATTACTGTAATCATAATGTACTGTAAGCGTGCACTAACACAAATTTTAGAAGCTTATAAAATATAGTGGGCTCATGGCTGCCCCTCCCCAAATCCTGAAGATATAAGTGGAAAGTACTTCCTGGCTGAAGATATAAATCTAAACAAACAAGCTGGAAGGAAAGGAAGCAGTTAAAAACAGTATAGAAGAGCCACGCTAAAACTGTAGGCACTCACAGTTTTACTGCTAATTATTTAACATTGTAAAGAACCAAGTAAGTAAATGGAATTTAAGCTGTTCCTAAACACCAAATGAGAAATCATCTAATACTACACTTATGAAAGTTGTTATGGTTTGTATTTGTCCCTCCAAAGCCTGATGCAGTCATTGAGGCACCGTTCTATAGTTTGTGATTAATTCATGATCCAAGACTGGGATTATGGGTCTGAGTCTTGCTGGGATTATGGATCCGAGTATTGCTGGGATTATGAGTGTGAGTGCTACACCCAGCCTGGGCAGATAGCCTGGATGTAACATAAGAGAGACAGAGAGGCAGACTTGTTCTCTGTTGCCATTGTTGCCACTGCTCCTGTCCTTTTGCTCTTGCTCTCTGCTCTTTGCTGCCACCATGAAAGTTTGCCCTCTGCCATGTGCCGCTCTGCCTTGGAGCCAGCTGAATATGGACTGAAACCTCCAGTAATTGTGAGATAAATAAACCTTTCTTTCCTGCCTTTTGGGTTTTGGGTATTTGTCCCAGCAATGAGAGAAGAGAAACTGAGACAAAAGTTTAACACTGTTATCAAAATCTAACAAAAAAAGAGCAATCCTCTTTTATGAATATTTATGTTAAAAAATCCCAATAAAACACTGACAGTTGTAATTCAATATTTTTTTAATGTCATCTCCAATTGGATTTTTCCCTGGACTGCAATAATTTATTGATACTCTAAGGGAAAAAATGTACATAATCCCTTTCATATATACAGAAAAATTATTTGATAAAGTCTAATATCCAATGTGATTATAAAAATATGGAAAAACTAAGAGTAGAGGACAATAGCAGAATACATATTTTTCTCACATGCTCTCATGTATATAAGAACATCCTCCAGGACAGACCATATGTTTCTTAGGTCATAAAATAAATTTTAATAAAATTTAAGACTGAAGTCATCCAAGACCCCTGGCTCCCCCCAACTCCTGGACTAGAGATCAAACCCAGGGCCACACTCCAGCAAGCTAGGCAAGCACTCTACTACTGAGCTAGAGCCCCGGTGCTAACATATCCCTTCTGATAACAATAAAAACTAGGATCAACAACAGAGGGAAAACTGGCAAATTCACAAATATGTGGAAACCAAACAATGTACTCTTTTAACAACCAATGGGTCAAAATATCACAAAGGATATTAGAAAATACCTGAGCTAAATGAAAACAAAACACCATCTACCACATTTATGGGGTACAGAGAAAGAAGAACTAAGGACATTTATAGTTGTAAACACATATGTTATAGTGTTTTTATCAAGAAGGGTGTTTGTTCAATTGTGTCAAATGCTTTCTCTGCATCAGTTGAGATGACCATGTGGGGGTACTTACCCTTCACTGTATCAAAGTGGTATATTATACTGATTGCTTTTTCACTTGGGGACCTGTCCTTGTATTCCAGGAATCCCACCTAGTCATGGTGTATAATCCTTGTAAAGTGCTGCTAAATCCACTTTGTTTTTGTTTTGTTAAGGACTTTTATATCAATATTCATTGGTCTGCAGAGATATTGATCTGTAATTTTTTTTCTTGGAGGGAGAATGCTGGTTTCCTAGAATAAGTTATAAAGTGTTACATTTCTTTAGATTTTTTGAAGAGTTTGAGAAAGATTGGTATTAATTCTGTGTTTGGTAGAATTTGCCAGTGAAGTCTCTGATCTATAAAACTTTTGTCTCTTGGGAGTTTTTGCTTACAGATTCACTTTCTTTTTAAATTCTAGACGTATTCATGATTCAGTTTTTGTAGATAGTGTGTTTCCAGGAATTTGTACTTTTAGCTAGATTATCTCGTTACTGGTGCCTGATTATTCACTGTGCCCTTTTCTGTCTTTTTACTTCTATAAAACTGGTAGTAATTTCCCTACTTTCATTTTTGGTTTTGGTAATTTGAATCTTCTCCTTTCTTTTTTTTTCTTCAGAAAGCCTTGCTAAAAATCTGTCAACTTTATTGACCTTTTCAGAAAGTCAACTTTTGGTTTTATTGATTTTTGCCATTTTTAAAAGTCTCCTTTATCCATTTCTAACCCGATCTTTACTATTTCCTTTTATCTAT
>NW_004524784.1:3542568-3545941 GCF_000260255.1 Octodon degus | reverse complement strand
GGTGTGTGTGTGTGGCCAGCTCAGCCCACCAGGGGGCGGGCTGGCCGGCATGTGGTGCTGGGGGATTGAACCGTGGTCCCTGTGCTTCGCTGAACTTGTTCTAAGTAGGTGCTTTAGACCACTGAGCCATCTCTCCAGCCCCGTCACTAACTAGTTTTTGGACATTCACTAATCAGTAGGATAAAATTTTAAGCACGGCTTGAAGAAGAAGAAATTTCCTATTTGGTTCACACTTCGTGTTTACCTCCACTTCCAATGAATCCTCAGTAATACTGATCACTGAGGAGATGTAAAAATGCTTTTGCCTTTCTCTAGGGCATGAAGCTTCACACAATCACATACTATGTTATTTTAAGATTTAGTAAAAGAAGAGTTGGGCTTGCCTGTTAGGAGTTTTACTCATCAAAATGTGACCTAAGATTTTCCCCTTCTTAAGCAGATAACTCCTATTGCTAAATTGTGTTAACTATTGATGCCAAAGTTAATTATTCAACATTTGCAAACAATCAGTTGACAATGAAAGGCTCTCTAATTGTGAACTAGTTATTGGTTTATTTATTTTATTAACCAACCTCTTATAGTTAGGAATGGCTATCATTTAAGTTTGTTCTCTTAAAACAAAGAAAGAAAAGCATGCATGTTTTCTACAGCTAGAGTTTTCTCTTGGCATACAATTGGGCCCTCACTATGTGCCCACCTGACCCCAAAGGTTACAAAACTGTCCTGTGTCGCTTCCACCTGACAACAAGCACAAAGCCCCTGACAACTTCCATCTTTCGCAGAGGTCCTGTAGAACTCTGGACTAGGATCAGAACACGTTTGTTTAGTTCTAACTCTGCTTTCAACTAAGTGTGCTTATGTAATGGTTATGTTTTTAATAATGTAAAAAAAAAAGAAAACCACACAAACCCACTATGCAAAACAAAAGTTAGGACTTTTAACATCTTAAATGTTAACCTTATGCTTTCTTCTCCCTGCCTTCTCTGGCCAAGAAGACCCTCCCTTGTATCTTATGTTCATGCATCCTTTTTTCTTCCTCTTTAATATAGTTTTATTGCTTCTATATGTTTTCTTGAAGGTATTTTCTGGTTTAGTTATTTTTATCCTGGAAAGGGCTTCAGTCTAACTCCTGACTTACTCTTCCTGTGCCTGCGAGTTGCTATTGTTTAAGCCGCTTTAGGGAAAGTCTTTCTGGGGCTTACTCATAAGTAAGTGACTCAGTGGTGAAGTGATTCAGTGGTGAAGCCTAACTGGAAATAAAAGGATATAGTCTCTTTCCCTGTGAACTCAGCCAAGCTGAGCACGCTTGCGGATGGGCCGCAGCAGCGTCCTCGACCTTCCTTCCTCAGACGGAAACGGTGGGCTGTGGGGCTGGAAGAGAACTCTGCCATCTCCTAGACAGGATTTTGGCCTGAACGAGCTTGAGGGTCTTTACAATGTGGGATTAAAAATGCAGTGACCGCTCCGGGCAAGAGGCAAAGGTGAAGCCAGAGAGGGCTTTGTGCTTCTTGGGATTTTTCTTCTTTCTTCAGTCTCCTTGTGTTCTGAGAACCACCCATGAACTGAGAGGCTATAATAAAATTTTGTTCATCAAGCAAGACTTTATTCAAGACTATGATAACAAGGGTCAAGCCTGGGGCAGCAGCAGGTGAGTTCAAGACCCAGATATGATGCCCCAACTTCCATTCGTCTCTTCAGTCTGGACGCACATGGCCTGCTAAAGCTCTGCAAGGACAAGACTAAACCAAACCAACACTTCATTTAACTCACTGAAATCTCAGCTTGTGAAAACTTGAACACAAACGCCCCCCTCTCCCTCCACTTGAGAACACAGTACAAATCTCAGCAGTGCTGCCTGTGACTGGGGATGCACTGAACAGCTTTAAACTGGAGGACGTCATTAATTTTGAATCTTTTTTAAAAATTTTATTTTGTTTTATTGAGAAACAAATAGCAATGAGACAGTTTCAAAATTGATTAATAGGACAGTTTCAATAATTAATACATTGCATACTGTTATCTTCTTAGTGGCTATCCATAGTACAACATGCAGACAGGATATCCTGTCCAAACACTATTAATACAAATCTTTTTTCTCATTGAATTAAGCGAAAGTGACTGGATATCTATCCTAACTATTCTGCATTACAGATACAAAATGGTCCTTCCTTTGTATCCCCCCTTTTTTTGTTTGGTCCTGTCAGAGATGGGTATTCCATTGACATCTAAATACTATAGGTGCGTGAATTCAGCAAAACAATCCAACACAGTCCAGCAGTACACAATAGTAGTGGGTTGTCCACAGAAGTTGTTGACTTGAGCCTTTCACAGCTCAGCATATTAATATAGCTTACTCGTTTTTATAATTTTATAATTTTCTGCTGGATGGTTAAGACCAAGATAAAGCAGGACCTATATAACAAGAAATGTAACTTTTGTATCTGATAAAGTCAGTCAACTACCCTGAGGATTTATCCTGTAACCCTGTACTGCAGTTTGCAGATCCTTTGTCAGTGTCCGCCATGTGAATCATACAGATTGCAGATTTATACTGAATCTCACAGGTTGCAGTATAAATGACTGCACTTCCCTGAAAGAGAGGAAGTGATGGAAAAGGAGAAGCAGAGAAGAATTTAAGAATTATTTCGGAGCTAAAATAGGAGAGATTATGACATTTGGAGTTTGAAGGCTCTTATCTGACATTCAGGTAGAGATCTTCATATTTGGTAAAATTATCTGCTTATATATTATAACTTAAAATTACAGAAGCATGTTTGATTTCACCAAGAAAATTTGTCTAGAGAGAATAGCACTGGACTCCAAGAATTGGAATGACTTTTTCCAGGGCTGGAGATCAAACTTAGGGCCTTTCACATGCTATGCACCCTCTTTACCACCCCCACTCACAGTCCTAGAAATATCAAATCTCAAGCCACAAGAATGAGAAGATTCCAGGAAGACAACAGGCAAGAAATTGTCTGAGGGGCCAAAGGAGTCGAAAGGGCATTTCATGTCAAGACATACATGAGTGGGAAACCGCAGGAAGGAGCTGGGCATGGATTCCCCTGTGACAGAGAGCTTGACTAAGATTGCAGTGTTTTGCTACTACTGTTCATAACAGCCCATAAGATCCACGGTAAACTTCCTTTTTTCCCCCATAATTTTATTGAGAAATAAATAGCAATGAGACAGTTTCAAATCAAATTGGTAGGACAGTTTCAATAATTAACACATTGCATACTCTCTTCCTAGTAGTTATTTGTTGTACAAGGTGCAGACATGATATCCTATTTACAAGCACTATTACAACAAATCCCTCTATTCATTAAGAGAATGTAACTATATATCTATCCTAACCATTTTTTTTCAAAGT
>NW_004524784.1:3525657-3531648 GCF_000260255.1 Octodon degus | reverse complement strand
ATATATATATATATATATATATGTGTATATATATACATATATATATACACACATATATATATATGGTCTATTCTGGAGAATGTTCTATATACACTTGAAAAAATGTGTATTCTGCTATTATTGGATAGACTCTTCTGAATATGTTTATCATTCATCCATCCTTCACCATCCATCCATCCAACCATCCACCCACCTCTCCATGAACCTCTCTACCAACCCACTAAACTTTCTATCTTACTATGAAGATTTCATAGCTGTTGTGGCCTGGAAAACTGCATCCTTAGACACTCATATCGCTGTTTTCACTACTCAGATCTCTGTGCAAACATAACCTCAGAGAAATTTCCTCTGACCACAGTATCTAAAATTGTACCCCACCTCAGCACATCCCCCATCCTTACTCTCTTTCTTGTTTCCTGGCTTACAGTTTTCATTGCATTTATCATAATATGATGTTATACAACCAATTCTTTACTTATTTATTCTCTCACCCAATAGAGTATAAACTCAGTGAAAAAGGAGATTGTCTTACCTATGGTAAAAACTTACTATATATCTGGTTAATATGTATTTGTTAACATTTGTTAAATATCACCAGGTTCTTAAAAAAGAAAGAACATCACTGTACTTAAATGAATTTGTTCCTATGGTTGTTCATGTGGAAGACTTTGAGGCAATTCTCATACTCAGTCTACTTTTTCTATGCCTGTTCTTTCCCTGAAGTTATTACTTTTTAATTTCATTAAAACTTTTCTTATTCTTTGCTATGTTTGGAGTTGGATGTTGGATCATCTATAACAGCTTGAAGTATGTTCATTATAATTTTGCATGTTTTGATAAAAATCCTTCCTAATTATACTCAGTATTTCAGATTTTAGTTTCTGTAAAACTTTTCTTCACAAGCAAATTCTTTTAATCAGTGTTGTTATTCTTTTCTAAATATTTACCTTGGGCTGGTGAGATGGCTCAGTGGTCTAAAGCACCTACTTGGAACAAGCTTGGCAAAGCACAGGGACCGCAGTTCAATCCCCCAGCACCACATGCCGGCCAGCCCCTCCCCCTGGTGGGCTGAGCTGGCTACACACACACACACACACACACACACACACACACACACACAAATAAATAAAAATTAAAAAATAAATAAATAAATAAATAAATAAATATTTACCTTACCCCAATTACATTTTAGTTCATGTTGTATTTTCTAGGATGCTATTCATTAAAATAAATTTCAAAAACTATGAAAAGGAGATATAGTTAAGGGCAGCACTACATAAAATTGCTTAGGTTTAGAAGAAAAATTATTTTTTTAAATGACCATCTTGTTGCAAATAACAATTTGAAAAATGCGAATTTTGACTATCCCAGGAGCGCTGGTGAGCCTCAGGAACCTTGGGAGCAGCAGTGAGCCTTCAGTAGGGCAGAAACTCCAAGCCCTGGCCTCACAATTGTGGGAGCCACACCGAGCCTTGGTGAGCTGCGGGATCTTCAGCGGGTTGCGTGGGACGGGAGAAGCCCAGCCCTGCTCCTTGCCCCAGCTCCTACTCCCCCATTTCTCTCTGTGCTCCCACCCCTCCACCACTGCGGGAAAGAAAGTGAGCCTCAAGAACCTCGGTGAGCCATGCAGAAGGGGAGAAACCCCACCCACCACGCTTCTGCCAACCAGGTAGCCTCAGTCTGCAAGAACCCCGAGGCTTGGACCGTACTCCTACACTGCGGTTGGACAGCCAGCAAGGGAGGTGCTTGGGACATGGCAACTGTCTTGTCTGGAGGAACCCAGGGTGAGACCACTCTAGCAAGGGGAAACACTTTGCATACAAACTCCTAATCTATAATCGGTTCTGTTAAATAGCTATAGACTTTGCTCCTATGGTCTACAGTACATAATCAAGTTACCACAATTAGTCAGTTTCTAAACTGTGCTTATTATTAATTATACTATTATAGCTAGGATGTCATATCTGTTGTAATCCATTGTTCTCCATTGTATAATAATATTTGGAAGCTCTGGAATAATAACCTCACCACAGCCCTACACCCAAACACTGGGGACTGAGCCAAACAGAAGCCTACATCTCCCTCTCAATTAATTGGGAAGGTAGGCTGTTGGGACAAACACAAACCACAATCTTCGCCATAAAGAAGATATCCCTGAAGTACAGACTATTCCTGCAGAGGTCTTATTATATTATATTAGTGATATACTCACCTCTGACCAAAACTCACAAGGATCACAACAGAAAACAAAATAAAAATTTTGTTTTGAAATGAAAAATGTCAAAACAAAGGAGAAAAACACAATCGCAGACCTCTAGCCCACCCAGAGCAAGTTCAGAAGACATTGACATAAAAGCAATTGGAAGTTGCCCACCCGAAATTTCTGAAATGATAGCAACTAAAGTAAAGAAACAACTTCATCAGGTGGTAGAAGAAATCAGATGAGAAATAATCTTTCAGATAAAAAAAGAAATGATAACCATAATGAAAGAATTGTTCAGCATGTCTAAAGAAAAAATAGAATAAAAAATAGAGGAGCATAGAAAAATGCTGGAAACCTTGAATGAACAATATAGGCAGCAATTAGAATGCATGAAATAGATTCAAAGAAATATCCAACGGCCGGCCAAATAGCTCAGCGGATTAAAGTGCTTGCAAGCAGACCCTCCTGGGGTGTGCTGAGATGGCAATTGAGACTGGGCGTGGTGGCATATGCCTGTAATCCCAGCTCTTGAGAGGCTGTAAACAGATGGATCACTATGAGTCCAATCTAATAATGAGACCCTGAACACAACCTGTAGACCCTTACTTAAAGTACAAAAAAAAAAGATATCCAGAAAATTAAAGATTGCATTAAAAGTTGACAAAACCACTTGAACAAAATTAAGAATAGACTTTCAGACCTTGAAGACATAATTGCAGCTAATGATCATTTAAGATCTCTCAAAAATAACAAGGAACCAGGAAATAACAATTCAATAGCTGCAATATCCATGCATATTATCAAACCATAGTGCTGGAAATTGACAAAAGAAATTGCAAAAACTCCATAAATGCACAGAAATTAAATAACAGCTGCAAGATTATATATATATATATATATATATATATATATATATATATGACTGATAGTTGTCAATGAAACAGCAGGAGTCAACACAAATGACATAAAAAGACTACTAGCAGAAGTAATAGCAAAACATTTCCCAAGCATTGGAAGCAAAGCCAACATACTGGTAAGTGAATCATAAAGAATTCCAATTAGCCATCACCAAAATAAATCTACACCCAGACATATAATAATCCAGATCCAAGAAATTCAGCACGAGAACAGAATATTAAAATCTGTTATAGAAAAGAAACAAGAAAAAGGACAGGAAAAGAGGAAACCCATCAGAATCACAGCAGATTTCTCAGTACAAATCATCGAGTCAAGAAGAGCTTGGAGTGAAGTATTTCAGATCCTGAAAAAAACAAAAAAACCCCCTTCTAACCCAGATTGATGTATCCTGCAAACCTATCTTTCAAAATTAATAGAGAATTAAGATCCTTCCATGACAAAGAACGACTAAAGAAATTCATGACCACCAAACTAACCTCATGAAGAGTACTGAAAGATATTCCAGAAAGAAATAAACATGACCACAATTCCAAGAACACTAATAGAAAGAAACCACCAAGCAGGGCAAGCAATTAAACAAGTGTGAAAAGTAGGGAATCAGCAGCAGGAAAATAATATGACAAAAATAACATATATGTTATAACCATTAATGTAAATAGCCTTAATTCACTAACCAAAGTAAACAAATTGGTGGAGTGGATCAAGAAACAAAATCCAATAATATGCTGCATACAAAAAAAACAAATGTAACTCAAAATGAAACTCACAGACTCAAAGTCAAAGGATGGAAAATAATACTCCATGTGTCAGGAACTTGTAAAAGAAGTGGAATAGCTATGATGTTTGCAGACAATGTAAACTTCTGACCAAGAATGATTAAAAGAGATAAAGAAGGTTACTACATACTTGTTAGGGTAAAGTGCAAGAAGAAGAGATAATAATTATAGATATAAATGTAACCAATATAGGAGCACAAAACCAAATGGGACAACTTTTTACAAACATGAGAAATCAAATAAGCAATAAATGGGGTACTTTAACATCCTATTGTCAAAAAGAGATAGATCAACTAGACAAAAAAATTAGCAAAGAAATAACAGAACTGAACCAAACTTGTGAACAAATGGACTTAGTAGAATTTTGCAGAGTATTCCACCTGACAACATCAGAATACACATTCTTCTCAGCTGCACACAGGGCATTCTCTAAAATAAATCATATATTAGCACACAGAGCATGTTTTAGTAAAAGCAAAGGAATTATCCATGCATATTATCAAACCATAGTGCTGGAAATTGACAAAAGAAGTTGCAAAAACTCCATAAACACACAGAAATTAAATAACAGCCTCTTAAAAAACCAATGGGCAGGGCCAGCGAGATAGCTCAGCAGACTAAGTGCCTGCTTAGGCATGAACAGGGCTCGATCCCCAGTTCTGCATGATACACCAGTCCCACCCCCAAGTGCTTTGAGCAGGGGACCAAGTCCAGCCATGGTGGCACACACCTGTAATCCCAGTGCTGGGGAGGCTGAAAACAGGAGGATCACTATGTAGTGAGACCCTGTACCAAATACATAAATTAAAATAAAAATTTAAAAAAAGCAGTGGGCCACAGATGAAATTTTTAAAAATTTAAACATACTTACAATCAAATAAAAATGCAGCTACAATTCACTGGAATGAAGTGCAATGAAAGCAGTCCTCAGAGGGAAATTTATAGCAGTCAGTTCTCACCTAGGAAACAGAACAAGAACAAATGAATAACCTTATGCTGAACCTCAAGGTTCTAGAAAAGGAAGAGCAAGTCAAGCCCAAAGAAGGCAGGAAATTATAGGGATCAGAGAAAAAAATTAATGTAATAGAGACTAAGAAAACAATACAAAGAAATAATGAATCAGAGAGTTGATTCTTTGAAAGAATAAGTAAAATTTATAAACCCTTAGCCAACCTTATCAAAAAAGGTCAAATTTATGCAACAAGGAAGCAAAACAGTAGAATCATTGCAGATCTAGTAAAAATTCAGAAGATGATCATCAATACTTCAAAAATCTTTATTCTCAGGGCTGAGGAGATGGCTCAGTAGAATAAGTGCTTGCCTGGCAAGCACAAGGGCCTGAGTTCAATCCCCGACTCAGCAAAAAAAAAAAAAAAAATTCTCATAGGATGGAAAACACAGAAGAAATGGACAGGTTTAAAGATGTATATGCATTACCAAAGCTGAATCAAGAAGGTCTAAAAATTCTGAATAGCCCAGTATCATTCAATGAAATTGAAAACATAATTAAACACTTACCAACAAAGAAAAGTACAGGTCCTGATGGATTCACTGCTGAATTCTACAAGAAATTTAGAGAAGATTTAACAACAATATTTCTCAAATTTTTCAATGAAATTGAAAGGAAAGCAATTTTCCCTAACTCATTCCTTAAGAGAGGACCTACTCAAAAAAGAGAACTACAGGCCAAACTCCCTAATCAATATAGATGCAGAAATCTTCAATAAAATAGTAGCAAATAGAATGCAGCAAATCATCAAGATTATATATCATGACCAAGTGGGATTCATCCCAGGAATGCAAGAATGGTTCAATATGTACAAATCAATAAATGTAATGCATCATACCAACAGAACCAAAGACAAATATTAGATGATCATCTCAATAGATGCAGACCAAGTTTTTTATAAAGTACAACATTCATTCATGATAAAAACCCTACAGAAAATTGAAACAGATGGTCTTTACCTCACTATAATAAAAGCCACCTATGACAAACCAACAGCCAAATCATACTAAATGGACAAAAACTGAAAGCTTTCACTTTAAAATCAGGAATAACACAAGGATGTCCACTATCACCACACCTATTCA
>NW_004524784.1:3513542-3525544 GCF_000260255.1 Octodon degus | reverse complement strand
AGAGAGAGAGATACAGAGAGAGAGATACAGAGAGAGAGACAGAGAGAGACAGAGACAGAGAGAGAGACAGAGACAGACAAAGAGACAGAGAGACAGAGACAGAGAGAGAATAGGAAAGGAAACAGTAAAATTATTATTATTATTTGCAGATGACATGGTAGTCTGTTTAAAAGACTCCCAAAACTCCACCAAAAGACTTAGATTTAATAACAAAATTTGGTAGCATAGCTGGAATAAAAAGTCAACATAAAAAATCAGTAGCATTCCTATACACAAACGACAAACTCACTCTGAAATTAGAGAAACCCCACCCTTTACAATAGCATCCAAAAAAAGAAATACTTAGGAATCAAACTGACAAAAGAAGTAAAAGATCTATAGTGAAAATTATAGCACTCTGAAAAACCAGATCAAAGAGGATTCCAGAAAATGGAAAGATATTCTTTGCTCCTGGATAGGAAGAGCCAACATTGTGAAAATGGCCATACTCTCAAAACTGTTACACAGATTCAATGCAATCCTAATCAAAATAGCATTTTGATCACATGTACCACAGCACACATAATGCCTTTCTTCATCCTTTCGTTAGTTACTAGACTCATGTTTGCCCATCTCTGGGCTGTTGTAAACAGTGCTAGAAGGGTCATGGGAGCGCAAATGTCTTCATGACATGCTAATTTTTTCCCTTTGGATGTAGACCCAGCCATGGGATTGCTGGATCATATGATAGCTTTACTTTTAATTTTTTGAAAAAACTCCATGCTGTTTCCTATAGTGGCTACAGTAATTAAATTCCTATTAATAGTGTGTAGGGCTTCTCTTCTCTCTACATCCTACTGGCACTGGTATCTGTGGTCCTTGGGATCATTACAGGCAATAACTCATTTGATTTGCATATCTCTCATGATTACTAATTTTGAGACTTTTTCTCATATACCTGTCAGCCTGTTTCAAGTCTTCCTTTGAGAAAACTCGGTTAGAACAATTACCTATTTTAAAAATCAAGGGGCCAGGGAGATAGTTCAGTGGCATAAGCACCTGCCAGACAAGCACAAAGTTCTGATACAAAAACAAACAAACAAGCAAACAGACAAAAAACCAACCTAGACCCTTTCTGCAATGGAATTTGTTTAATTTTTATTCTCCAAAATTAAAGTAATTTAAATTTTTAAAAATAAAATCATTAGGCTTTTTTTCTTTTCTTTTAAAAATAAATTAATTAAATTTATTTTTTTATTCATTTATTTATTCTGCTGCGTGTTTGGAGTTCCAAGAGTTCGTAAACTCTGGATATCACCTTTTGTTAGGTGTATAGTTTTCAAATATTTCTTCCTTAGTGTGTTGTTTCTTAACTCCACTGATTATTTCCTTTGCTGTGCAGAAGCTTTTTAGTTTGATGCAATCTCATAAAATGCTTTCGTTTCCTGTGTTTTGGGGATCTTGTCCAAAAAAATATTTGCTCACTCCAACATTCTAAAGCATTTCTCCAATTGTCTCCTCCTCATTTCATATTTTCAGATCTGATGTTAAAGTTTTATATCCATTTTAAGTTGCCTTTTGTGATGAGTGAGAGATGAGAGTCTGTTTTTCCATTCTTCTGCAATGCCTGGCTAGGGATTGCTTTCTTGATTCCTATTTCAGATACTTCGCTACTGGTCTATGGCCATATTAGAGATTTTAATATGCTGATTTTTTTCTTTTTCTTTTTCTTTTTTTTTTTTTTTTTTTTGTTGCTCTGAATGCCTTCAAGGCAGGTTTGGCTGGCTTGAGTTGTGGGGATCAAACCACAGCAACCTGAGCCTGACTGCTTTGTTGAAGCAGCCACCTAAAGAACTGAGCTAAGGGGCAGGCCCCCCTGATTTTTTTCTAACTTGAAATTTTGCTGAATTCTTTAGTAGTTCCTATAACTAAAAAAACTCATGATTTTTCTATATATAAGATTACATCATTGCAAACTGACAACTTCTTTTGCAATTTTTAAAAAGTTATTACGCTTGGGTTTATTTTTTCCTCTTAAATATCACTTGTCTTACATTCTAACTTAAATGCTTTGGGTGACAGTCCAGGACAATGGAGAACATGTTCCAGTTTTGAGCAAATCCATTTACTGCATTCATCTGACTCGTGACAGTCCAGGACAATGGAGAACATGTTCCAGTTTTGAGCAAATCCATTTACTGCATTCATCTGACTCGTGACAGTCCAGGACAATGGAGAACATGTTCCAGTTTTGAGCAAATCCATTTACTGCATTCATCTGACTCATAGAAATTAATTCATAGATGAGTATGGGATTCTAATGAAGTCAATGAGATAAAATGAGCCATTTCATTGGCTGCTGGATTCAAATATGAAACGATTTCAAGGCTGTAGCTGCTTATCTATTTTCTTTTTTCCCATAATTTTATTGACAGACAAATAGCAATGAGACAATTTCAAATCAAATTGGTAGGACAGTTTCAATAATTAACACATTGCTTACTCTTTTTCCTAGTGGTTATTTGTTGTACAAGATGCAGACATGATATCCTATTTACAAACAGTATTACAACAAATCCTTCTATTCATTAAGAGAATGTAACTATATATCTATCATTCTGAATACACAGATACAAAATAGACATTCATTTATATATCCCCTTTTTTGTTTAGTTCCATCATTTGAATTTTTTTTTTTCAGTACCGGGGATTGAACTCAGGATGCTGTGTTTGCCAGGCAAATGCTTATTCTACTGAGCTATCTCCCCAGCCCTCTGTCATTTGAATATTATAGGTGTGTTAGCTCAGCAAAATATTCTAAAAGAGTCTAGTAATCCATGTGACTCTCCTTAGGCACACTCTACATCGTTGATCACTTTCCTTTTTGGCCCCATAATCTCCTTGATCAGAAAATTTGGGACACTTAATTATCAGATGACGTATAGTAGGCTTGTTTGAATTAAATTTGATTGGTGGCCTTTGGCTTTCATGTGTCTGGATATTTGTATTCTTCTCTAGGTTTGGAGATTTTTCTGTTATTTTTTAAAAATATGTTTACTATTCCTTGACAATGTCAAGACCTCTTGAGTACTCATAACATAACATTGATTCTTAAGCCTGTCCCAAAGTTCCCACAGTTCTTTTTCATTCCTCTTCACTCTTTTCCTGTTTCTCCTCCAGTTCTTGTTTTCAATTAGCTGATCTCTGAGCTTGCTAATTATTTCTTAGTCTGATCTGTCCTGCTATTGATGACTTGTCAGATGCTGTGGATGGACCAGCGCCAGTCTCACATGACACACCTGTGACCAGCAACTCTACCAAGCTTCATCATACCCTGAGCTTGCAGCTCACGAAGATGAATGCACCACTGGGTTAGGACCAAGCCCCACTCTGCTATGGGCTGTCTGTTGCTGAAGTGGACTCTTGGACCAAGATTAGTGTGCCCAGCTAACAGTGACACCAGCTGGAACAGAGATCTGGTAAAGTGGAGCCCTGCCTTCCCCATCACTGCAATGTTCTAAGGTTCCATCTGCAGGTGGGCCTGGGGATGGGGTCCAGGCTTAGGTTTCACCAGCCCTGAACTAAGTGCAGAAGGTGATCTTGTGTTTACCACCATGTACAACCTCTGTCAAATGGGACCTTACACCTGCTGTGCTGCCTGAGTTTGGAGTAATATCACTGAAGCAGTTTGGCCATTTGGACAAATACTAAGAAGAATCACTTGTTGAGTCTCACAACCTTGAGAACCTACAACATCTCAAGGATGCACTGAACCCCAACCCACACCAGGCCAACACATGAGTCTGTCCAACTAACCGCAGATATTGTCTACTGCAAAAGCAGTTCTAGGGCCCAGATTTCAAGTACCAGCCTGGTGATTTTGTGCTGCTGAAACTGATAGAGACAGTCCTGTTGTCAGCAAGGCTGATGCTAACATAGGTCCTCCCTGAGACTAACAACCACAGGCCCCTGCACATTCTCAGAAGAGTGGTTGTGCTTCAGACCCCTTCAATGCTGGAAATGCTGCAACAGAAGCATGAATCTATCCCATCAGCACACAGTTTCCACCTCATGCTGGGCTGGTCCAGAAACTCCACCTGGGAACTGCTTCCATCCCAGGCCTTTACTTTCTACCAGGTGCCTAGATGCATCACGTTTGGTCTGGGAATGGGCCTGAGACAAAACATACAGCTCAGTCCAAAAGTACTGGCCTGGCAATAATAATCACAGTGTTGGCAAGCACTAGGTTTCACTGTGGAGGGCCAGGTACTGGGTCTCAAGACTAAGATCTGACTTAATTCCTTCTGCCTTTCCAAGGCAGGAGGTGTGCTTTTATCTGTGTGGGGCTGCTTGGAGTTGGGGGAGGGACAGCAAGGCAACTTTTCCCTTCCTGCCTTCTTCAATATGTCCTTTCATTTTGTTATACTGTTGTCTCTCATCTGATCTCCCTAGCACTTGTGGAAGTAGATGGTGTGTGAATAGCTGCTCAACTGGGTATGCCTGTAGGGACACAACTGGTGGAGATATTGGACACTGTCTTGCTCGCCAGCCTCCTAAGGTGATATTGAAAAGCCTTATTATTTTGAGTAGAATATATCCCTAATTATATGGTCATTGGTTACTTTGAAATTTGGTGTATTCATCTGATAGTTTATTAAACTCATGTTTAGAACAATTTATTTTTCAATTGATTGCTTTGGACATATCTAGGTGAAAAGTAATGTCATTTACAGATAATGATTTTTTGGGTTCTGCTTTTATACCTTTTGTTATTAATTTTAGTATTATATTACATAGCACTCTAGGGTAATGTAGAAAGAAGAGGACATATGGGAATTCACATATTTTTCCTACACTAGTGGGAAAGCCTGTATGATTTGATATAGTTTCAAATAATCTTGTTAAGATAGATTTTCTTAAAATAGTCAGAAATTTCTTATTTGTCTGTAGCTTGTCTTTTCAGTCTCTTGACAATGTTATCCATAAAATATAAAATTTGCTAAGTTTAATTAAGTCCAGCTTATCAACTCTTTCTTTTTTATTTTTGTATTTAGGATGGGGTCTACAGGGTATAGAGGGGTCTCACTGCATAGATCAGACTCATAATGATCCTCCTGTTCACAGCCTCCCAAGTGCTGGGATTACAGGCACACACCACCATGCCCAGTCTCAATAGCTATCTCAGTGTGCCCTGGGGGCAGAGCCAGCACAGCAGGCCCAGGGATTGAATTTAGCCAAATGCATTAAAGTACATTTGCCTAAGCAAGCACTTTAATCCACTGAGCTATTTGTTTGTTTGTTTGTTTGGTTGGTTGGTTGGTTGTTCCCCCCCACCCCTGCTGAGCTATTTGACCAGCTCTTAACTCTTTCATTCATAGATTTTGCTTTTAGTGTTATATCTAAAAAATCTTTGTTAAACTCAATCAAAATACCAATAACACATCGCACAGAATTAAAGTTCTAAAATTCATTTGGAACCAAAAGAGACCTAGAATAGCAAAAGCAATTTTGGGTAACAGAGGCAAGGCATGGAATTTCACAATTCCTGATTTGAAATTATAATACAAGGCTACTGTGATAAAAACAGCATTGTACTAGCAAAAAAAGAATGCAGAAATCAATGAAACAGATCAGAAGATGCAGAAACAACTCCAAACATACTCAGCCATCTTATTGTTGTCAAAGGAACCAAACACCTCTACTGGAAGAAAGACAGCCTCTTTAATAAATGGTGCTGAGAAAAAATGGCTTTCCACACACTGAAGATTAAACTAAACCCATATCTTTCACTATGCACTAAATTAAACTTGAAATGGATCAAAGACTTAAATACTAAAACAGAAACACTAAATCTGCAGGAAGATAGAATATATAGAACTGTTGAAGGCATTGGTATAGGCAAAGACTTTATTAATAACACTCCAATCTCACAAAAACTACTACAAAGTATCAACAATGGGGATGTAATGTTATTAAAAGCTTTAACATAGTAAAAGAAATCACCAGCAAAGTGAAATGACAACCCACAGTGTGAGAAAAAAAAATTAGCCAATTGTTTTTCAAAGGACTACTATCTAAAACCAATAAAGAACTAAAAAAAAATCAGATTCTCTAACTTTAAAATCTAATCCAATAATGGGCACCTGAAATTAATAGATACTTCTCAAATGAAAAAATATAAGTGGTAAATAAATGCATGAAAAAATGTTCAACATCATAGGTCATTGAAGAGATGCAAATTAAAACAATTCCATCTCACTCCAGAAAGAATGATCATCAGAAAAAAATCAACCAATATCAAATACTGGAGGGGCAATGGATGAAAAGGGACACTTCTCCATTGTCCGTGGGAGTATAGACTAGTACAACCACTGTGGAAATCAGTGGGAGATTCCTTTAAAAAAACTAGGACTAGAGGTCCCATTCAGCCCAGCCATTCCCCTTCTTGGTATCTTCCTGAAAGAATCACAAGCATCATATCACAGCGATATATGCATACCTATATATGTACAGTTTGTAATAGGTAGCCTAACTGCTCATCAACCAATAAATGGGTAAAAAGGATAATTTTTTATATAATGGAGTATTACCCTGTCATAAATAAGAACAAGCTTGAAGCATTCTAGCTAAATGGATGTAACTCGAGGCCATACTGTCAAGTGAAATGAATCAGATACGTTTAAATTAATCAGGTATGTTTAAATACTGCACTATTTCTCTGGTGTGAGAAATCTTAAAGGCAAATAAGGACCAAAATGCATAACAGATATTGGAAAATAGGAAGAAAATGTTCAAATGAGAAGGGGACTAAGGGAGGGGGAGGGAGAAAGGAGGGAAGGGACCAAAAAAAAGAACAGAAAAAAATGTAGACAAAGCTTTTGTAAATGGGGGAAGAGCGGTTGAAGGGAGGGGAGAATAGGGGGGGGAAAGGCAAGATATATTATGTACAAGTATAAATTCTCTCTGATTAATTTTATCATTATGTATATCTAACATGTGTCAATAAAATTTTGAAAATGCAAACAAAAAGCCATTGCTAAACCCAAGGTTATCTAGAGTATTTTTCTTGTTATCTTCTAGGAAGTTTGTAAGTTTTGTAATTTATACCTAGAGCTATGATGCATTTTGAATTAATTTTTGTGAACGGTATAAAGTTCTACATGGAAAAAAAAATAAAGTTGTACATGTAAATTCCTGTTTTTACTGCGGATGTCTAGAAATTATTCCAGCACTACGCTTCTCAAAGATCATTTAATTTTTGAGTCTATTTCTGAGCTCTTCAGTCAATTCTATTGATCTACTTGTTCTTTTACCAATATCATCCTGCCTTGATTACTGAAGTTTTATAGTAATTCTTGAACTTGGGTGTCATCAGTCTTCCTACTCTGTTCTTCTTTTCCAATGTTATATTGGCTATTCTGGATCTTTTGCTTCTTTATGTAAACTTTAAGATCAGTTTGTCGGTATCTGCAAAGCAAGTTGCTGGGATTTTGCCTGACATTGCATTGCATCTAAAGACCAAGTTCAGAAGGACTAATATCTTGATTAGGTATTCCTATCCACATATACCACTCATTTGGACTTTTGTTTTTTTAATCAGGATTTTCTATTTTCCTCATATAGATCTTATACATACTGTTAGATTTATATATAAGCATGTTTCTCTTTTTATTGGTAATGTAAGTGGTCTTATTTCTTTATTTTAAAACTCTTGTTTTTATCTTGCATTCTGCAGTCTTGATATACTCATCTCAAGAGTTTGACATGACTGGACATTCACCTGCTATCAAAGACAGCTTTATTTCTTAACAACCTGTAAACTTTTTACTTCTTTTATCATTTCATTAGGTAAACATCTAAAGTGATTCTGAAACTTCTACATTCCTGATCTTAGTGAAAAGACTTTTAGTTTCTTACCAATGAATATGATTTGAGTTCCATTTTCTATAGATAATCCTTATGAAATTGAGGAAATTTTCTATTCATAGTTTACTGAGATTTTTTAAAAATATGGAGAATTGGATTTTACTAGATGCTTTTTCTGCATCTATGAATACAATGAAATGATTTTTCTTCTGTCACCAATTGAACTCTGAATGTTGAGCCAAATTTGCCTCCTTGGAATAAAACCCACTTGGTGGTTTTGCATAATTATTATTACACATTGTTAGATGCAATTTGTTAATATTTGGTTAAGAATTTTTCCATCCACAGGGCTGGTGAGATGGCTCAGTGGTCTAAAGCACCTACTTAGAACAACCTTAGCTAACGCACAGGGACCGCGGTTCAATCCCCCAGCACCACATGCCAGCCAGCCCCGCCCCCTGGTGGGCTGAGCTGGCCACACACACACACACACACACACACACAATATAAATAAATAAATAAATAAATAAATAGAAAAAAAAAGAATTTTTCCATCCATATTCATGAGAAATGTTGGCCTGCTAACTTCCTTTCTTGTAATGTGTTTGTTTTTGGCATCACAGTAACACTGGTCTCATGTAATTAACTAGGAAGTGTTTCTTTTACCTCTACTTTCTGGAAGAGATTGCAGAGAATTGATATACTTTTTCTTAAATATTTGATAGAACTTATAAGTAAACTGACCAGAGTCTTGTAATTTCTGTGATTTGTGTTTTGATAGGTTAGTAATTATTGATTCAACTTCTTCAACAGACAGGCCTAATTACATTGTCTATTTCTCCTTATATGCTTTTTTTGTATTTTAGGAAAGGGTCTACAGGGTGTGCAGGGTCTCACTACTCAGATCAGACTCATAGTGATCTGCCTGTTTGCAGCCTCCCAAAAGCTAGGATTATAGGCGTGCACCATCATGCCCAGTCTCAATTGCTGTCTCAGCGTGCCCCAGGGGCAGGGCCAGCATGGTAGGCCCAGGGAGCAGGCCCGGGGATCAAACCCCTGGCTCCCGAGCCTGCTTGCAGGTGCTTTAATGTCTGAGCTATTCGGCAAGCCCTTAATCTTTAAGGGATTTTGAATAACTATATTCAATTACTCAGCTGATGACTGAGAAATATATAATAATACTTCCTTGTACAGGTGCATCTAGAGAAAGCAGGCTATATTTATTCAAAAGCTATAAAAGGTTACAATATAAATCTATCAAATAAAAAAATTTAAATTATATTCAGGTGCCTTGTATGTACCCATGTCCTGACTAAATCAAGACAATTCAATGCACAGAAATATTACTACATAACCAAAAAGCAAAAAGTAATAGAAAAAGTCTTGTCAGTATAACTACATAAATATACAAACCTGAAGTTTAATGCAACAGAAACAAATAAGCATGTTAGCTGCCTTTCTGTAATATTACAGAAGTAATTATTTTATATATAGTAAAACACAATGTGTAAAACCTGTAATCACATGTAACATAGACTAGTAAGTGTACACCAGATAGAACGTGAGAGTTTCCTATGTGATGATATGTATCTCAGGAAGAACACGATTTGAAGTAAATTCATTTATGCCCAATTGCAGAAGTCCACAAAATAGCTTTCATTTGCAATTACTCATGCAGAGTAAAATGCCAAGAAAGTAATATCAGAATCTTAGTGAAAGCTATTACAGTGACCAGAGTTAAAGAATAAATGACTTACAGAGAGACATTAAAGAGAAAAGATCAATGTAAATTAAATAAGAACATGTTATGTATGATAGCAAGAAATTAGAAAACAACACCATAGCAAAGATGTATTAGTCTGTCCAGATTAGCTGTGACAAGCTAGTGGTCACTTCTTACAGTAAATTATCAAGGGCTTCACAGCAACAGTATTTTCCCACATGTTAGAATCTAGAAGGAATATCCATTTCTTAAATTGTGCTTTAGTATTTATTTTCCCCACCCCTCAAAGCACAAATATGGGTTTTTGAATATCAACTAGTCATTTATGAAAGCTGTAAAATACAGATTTTCATAAACATTATATGAGTTAGAATGAAGGTACCTAGACTAATACAACCAATATTTATGAAAAAAGTGTTAGCTTAAAAAGTGTTAAGTACTAACGGCATCTCAGTCAACACTAGGGGCCGGGGAGATGGCTCAGTGTAATAAGTGCTTCCCTGGCAAGCGCAAAGGTCTGAGTTCAATCCCTGGTTCCACCAAAAAAAAATCAGTCAACACTATTCAGACCTTTCTGCAATCAAAATGAGGAAAGCTCCAATTGCCATTCTCCCAAACACCATATGACTAAAAACACTGCCCAAAGGACCTGGGTTCCAGGGTGCCTATCATAGGATTGAGAAGACAAACATGCAAGCTAATCAATGAGATAAATTAAAAAGTAATACCAAACTTCTTTAATGTACCATTGTATTTTGGAAACATCAAAACAAATAGAAATTTAATCATGAATTGGCCTGGACTACAGTTTGTTTTGTTTTGTTTTTTCTTTTTAGGAGAGGGTCTACAGGGTGTTCAAGGTTTTACTACTAGATCGGACTCATAGTCATCCACTTGTTTACACCTTCCCAAGAGCTGGGATTACAGGTGCGTGCCACCATGCCCAGTCTCAACTGCTAGCAGGGCTGGCACGGCAGGCCCACCGATCATTGGACTACCGTTTGTACTGAGATTTTGCTTAGTAGTTAAAGAAAATCTCAAACATCTTAGAAAAGTAGTGAAATCATACACTAGTTTGACAATATGTACATATTTCTCCATGGTTTTAGTTTTCATGTCAAGTAATTCAGTAATTACTGAAAGTACATAAGCAAAAAAGAGACCAAAAGTAGACCTTGCAAAAATGAATATTAGATAGATGAATGTTTTTACTTTGTAAATATAAAGCATAAAGTCCAATGTACTCATAAATGTACACTTACATAAAAAACTATAGGCTGCAAACTGTGTGGGCTTATCATAATATTTTACCTGGGAAAGCCAATGAGAAAGATTTCTCACAAATATTTACTTCCATGATGCAAAACAATTATGTAAAAACTAAGAGGTCCTTAAAATAGCAGTGTTTATGTACAGAAAGTGTCATTATCTCATCAAAAATGCAAGCTATGAAATTTCCCCGAGTTTACAATAGCACAGTAAGCGCCGCAGGCTCATCCTCAGTGGCTTTCTTCTATGAGTGACCATTTGCCTCCTATTCCAGTTCTTGCTTTCCCACAGTCCAGATATCTGAATGATCTTTGCAACAAGTTCCTCAAAGGCACATCAGACACCATCCCAACCTGTAAACAACATGGAATGCTTTCAAACACAATTCCAGTCTTCCTTTCTCGATGTTCCTTAACTCTTCTATTTCTAACTAGTGAGTTTACTGTGTCATTTCTTTTACAGTATGTTTCCAATTCATTTAACCAATCATCCCATCTACCAAATGCACCTCCTCTCATGACATCAAGTGCATCTCTGCAGTAGATGGAAGTTGATTTTTAAACCTCTCGACCAGCAGTATTCCAGGTTGCAAGTTGAGCCATGTTTCCATCCACTAAAACTCGTTTCCCCCTTGAAATCAACATCTATCATTGCTGCAAGTTTGTGTCAGAAGTGTCACCTGTGAGCCTTAAGAGCAGGCTGAACTTGCCCAATCCACTCTTGCCATGACTAAAGATCAGATTGTCAGAATGGTCAACAGGTCTTTGTCCATTATGACCCCACTCTACCCCAAGTCCAACTTGGGGTTTTTGGTAGATTGTACTGATCAAGAGTTTGGTCCATGTCCTCTTTCTCATTAGATTTGTGGGCACTGAATTGTTCATAATTGTCTTTTATTATCCATCCTATATCCATGAGACCTGCAATTAAGACTCTACTTCTATTTCTTTTTTTTCATAATTTTATTGATAAATAAATAGCAATGAGACAGTTTCAAATCAAATCGCTAGGACAGTTTCAATAATTAACACACTGCGTACATTCTTCTTAGTGGTTAGTTGCTGTACAAGATGTGGACTTGAGATCCTATTTACAAACACCATTAGAACAAATCATTCTATTCATTAAGAGAATGCAACTATATATCTATCCTAACCACTTGGAA
>NW_004524784.1:3472811-3512542 GCF_000260255.1 Octodon degus | reverse complement strand
GCTTAGCTTAGCTTGTTCTAAATAGGTGCTTTAGACCACTGAGCCATCTCACCAGCCCCCTCTACTTTTAATCTAATGAATCTTTATGTTTGAAGTTGGTTGCTTTTAAACAGTATATACTAGAGTGTTTTGAAAATTTCGCTCTGTGGCAGGGGATGTAGCACAGTGGCATAATACCTGCCTGACAAGTACAAGGCCCAATTTCTGGTACCAAAACAAACAAACAAAAGGCCTCCTCCAGAATTCCACTCTGACAATCTGTGTCTTGATTTAGACTATTGACACTTACAATGGTTATTGACATAGTTGGTTTAAAAGCTATGTTATACATTACTGTTCCCTTACATCCCCCAGGGTCCTAGGAATAAAACCCAGGGCCTTTGCATTGAACTGGATTTCCAGTCCTTTTTTAAATTTTACTTTGAGACAGGGTCTTCTTAGTCTCTAAATTGCCCAAGTTAGGCTTGAACTCACAATCCCGTGGCCTTAGTCTCCCATGGTGCCAGGATTCCAAGCATGCACCACCATGCCCAGCCCATCACTGTTCCTTATTCATTATCCCTGCTTTTTTTCTTTCTTCCATGCTTTTTCTGTCCTGTCTGGTTTTAACAGCATTATTCTTATCTCTGAATATCAATTAAAATTCTCTTTTTATGTTGTGTAGTGGTTGCCCTAGAATTTGCAATATGCATTTACAAGTAGTCCAAGTCCTCACTTAAGTAACACTGCACTACATTATGAGAGCTGCAAGTTTTTTACGAGTATTCTCAGTCCTTTTGTCCCATCCCTTATAAAACTGCTTTATTCATTTCAATCATCTGTAGTTATAATCAAGTAAATTGTTACTGTTAGTTTGAACAAACAAGTTTGTGTTAAATCAGTTAAGAATAAGAAGAATAAAAATTTTATTGTAACTTCATTTATTACTTCTCTAACCCTCTTCCTTTCTGTAACTATGAATTTCTAATGTATGTATTTTTTTCTTTCTGGGGAATTTTTTTTAAAAAAATTTCTTAGGGCAGGGAGATAGCTCAGTGGTATAAGCACCTGCCTGGCAAGCGCAAGGTCCAGAGTTCAATCCCCTGTACAAAAAAAAAAAAAAAAAGATTATTGTAACACCCATCTTATAAAGGCCACCTATGACAAACCAACAGCTAACATCGTATTAAATGGTAAAAAAATGAAAGCTTTCACTCTAAAATTAGGAACAAATGTATGGGGATATAGTTTAGCAGCACATTGCCTGCCTGGCAAGTGTAAAGTCTTGAGTTTGATTCCCAGTATAATAAGTAAATAAATAAGTAAGTAAATAAATAAATACATAAAAATCAGAAACAAGACAAAGATGTCACTTATCGCCACTTTTATTCAATATAGTTCTGAAAACATTAACCAGAGCAATTAGACAAGAGAAAAAAAAGGAAAAAAGATGGGAAAGGAAGAAGTTAAATTATCAATATTTATAGATGGCATGATACTCTACACAAAGACCCCCAAAACCAAAGGACTTCTAGACTTATTTATTTATTTATTTTTTTTATATTTTTCCATAATTTTATTGAGAAACAAATCGCAATGAGAGAGTTGCAAACCAAATTGGTAGGACAGTTTCAATGATTAACACATTGCATACATTCTTCCTAGTGGTTAATTACTGTACAAGATATGGACATGATATCCTATTTGCAAACACTATTACAACAAATCCCTCTATTCATTAAGAGAATGTAACTGAATATCTATCCTAACCACTTTGAATACACATATACAAAATGGACATTCATCTGTGTACCCTTTTTCTGTTAAGTTCCATTATTTGAATATTATAAGTGTGTTAACTCAGCAAAATATTCTGAAAGAGTCCAGTAGTCCATAATAGTAATGTGTCTTCCACTTCACTGGCAATGTCAGAAATTGTTGACTTGAGTCCTCTACAGCTCAACATAGCACCATGGCTTTACTTCTTATACTTTGTTTTTATACTTTTCTGCTGGATGGTTAAGACCAAGGTAAAGCAGGACCTATGCAACAAGAGTTGTAGCTTTTGAGTCTGATAAGATCAGTGAAATCCCCTCAGGATTTATCCTGAGATCCTGTACCTCAGATTGTAGAACCTTTGTCAGTGTCAGCCATGTGGATGAGTCACGGCCATTGCTTGACCAATGTGCTCTCTGGGAAAGCCTGAGAGAATGTTTTCTCTCCATGTGACTCTCCTTAGGCACACTCTACATCATCGATCACTTTCCTCTTTGGCCCCATAATCTCCTTGATCAGAAAATTTGGGACACTACCGAGTTACATGATGTTATAGTGCAAGTTCTCATATAGGACTTCTAGATTTAATATCCAAATTCTAAAGTGTAATTTGATACAAAGTCAACATTTAAAAATCAGTAGCATTCCTGTACACAACAACAAACTTACTGAGAGAGAAATTAGAGGAAACCACAACCTTCATAATGACATCTAAAACAACGAAGTTCTTAGGAATCAATCTAACAAAAGATGTAAAAGATCTGTACAGTGAACATTACAGTACCCTAAAAAAAGAGATCAAAGAGGACATCAGAAAATGGAAGCATATCTTTTGCTCTTGGACAGGAATAACCAACATATTGAAAATGGCCATACTCTGAAAACTGCTATGCAGATTTAATGTAATCCAATCAAAATACCACTAATATACCTCACAGATCTAGAGAAAACACTCTTCAAATTCATTTGGAACTAGAAGAGATCTAGAGTAGCAAAATAATTCTGGGCAACAAAGGCAACTCAGGGAGCCTCCAAATCCCAGAGATGAAATTTTACTACAAAGATACTGCGATAAAATCAGCAAGGTATTGGGAGAAAAATTTTAAAAGGACCAATTCTGAAGATCAGTGGAACAGAATAGAAGATGCAGACACAACTACAAACACACTTAGCCACCATATCTTTGACAAAGGAGGCAAATAAGTTCACTGGAAGAGAGCCTCTTTAATAAATGGTGCTGAAAAAACTGGCATTCTACATGCTGAAGATGAAAACTAGAACAATGTCTATCACCATGTGCTAAACTAAAGTCAAAATTGATCAAAGATCTAAATATTAAAATATAAACACTGAATTTACTGGAAGGAAATAGAAATCTCAAAGACGTAAGTGTAGGCATAGACTTCATGAACAGAACCCAGACTGCAAGGGAAATACTACAAAGAATTAACAAATGGGATCTCATTTTATTAAAAAGCTTTTTCACAACAAAAGAAATCACCAATAGAGTGAAAAGACAACACACAGAGTGGGAAAAAAAAATTATAGCCATTGTCTCTCAGACAAAAGACTAGATCATATAAAGGATTTAAAAAATTAGATCCCCCAAATTCAAAGACATAATCCAAAAATGGGCATCTGAGATGAATATACACTTCTCAAATAAAGAAATACAAATGATAAACAAATAAATGAAAAAATGTTCAACATCGGGGGACCATCCGCTCGGGTGCCCCCCTCCTGTCCCTCTCTCAGACAGGAGCTTTCTTTCCTTCAATAAATACATTCTGCTCATAAAAAAAGAAAAATATTCAACATCATAGGTCATTCATGAGATGTAAATCAAAACAACACTGAGATTCCATCTCACCCCAGAAAGAATGTCTATCACCAAAAAATCAACTAATAAAAAATGTTGGTGGGGCCATGGAGAAAAAGGAACCCTTCTCTACTACTGATGGGAGTATAGACTAGTGCATTCACTGTAAAAATCAGTGTAGAGATTACTTTTAAAACTGGTATTAATGGGCCAATTCAACCCAGCTAATCCTTTTCTGAGTGTTTTCCAGAAGAATTAAAAACATCATACTACAGAGATATATGTGCACCAATGTTGATGGCAGTGTGATTTAATAGCTAAATCTTGGAAACAACCCAAATGCCCATAACCTGAGGAATGAATAAAAAAAGATGTGTTTTTGAAAAATATAATAGAATAATACTCAGCCATAAAGAAGGACAAACTGGAGACTTCTATAGGTAAATGGATGCAACTCAAAACACTATTCAAAAGTGAAGTACATCAGACCCATATGTATAAACTTTGTATTGTCTCACTAGTATGAGAAACTGAAAGAGTAAATAAAGTACAAAATGTACAAAAGATATTGTGAAATGAGAAGCTGTTCAAAAGAAAAGACAAATTGTGATCAGTCAAAGGGGAAAGGAAGGAAGAGAAAAGAAAAAAATATATATTTATACACAAGATAGTTAAGATAGTTACACAATATTTTCTCTTAGTTCATTCAAAAGAAAGTTTTGTGCTAATATTGTTTGGACAAGATGTCATGCCTAAACACAAAAGAGATCATGCCTATATCTTATACTCTTAATAACTACTAGGAAGACAACAATATTAGTTGTTGTAACTCTCCTACTAACCTGTTTTGAAATTCAGTTTTGTTATTTTTATTTTTTTTCTCTTAAAAAAATGCAAGCCAAATAACATTCTTCTTCATAAGTTGATTATCCTGAGTTTTTGTTATAGTAAAAGGAAGCCTGCTAATATAACATGTTTGGTCTGAATGTGGGCAACATTCCAAAAACACACAGCAAGAAAGCAAGCAGATGAATCCAGATGTTGCCAGTTTCCATCTGGATGTGGGAGATGCTCAGAAGAGGGCATGGATCATTCACATGAGGGATGGCAGACCTGTGGTACCCACGCCACACAAAGTGGGCTGTTTGTATTATTGAAAGCTCTAAGAGGCTCCCATCACTGGTCTCTGGCCATGCAGCAGGGAGGCACTGGGTTTCAGCTACTCAAAGGGAACATCAATCATTTGGGATGTTTTTCTACTAGACAAACATGCACTTTCCCTGTGCTATAGTGGCTTGCAGGGGAAGCATCAACACATGCCCATCCTTGCCTTTCTAAGGCATCACTCTTCTTCAGCTTTGGTGCTATTGGCAGTCATCCATGTGTCCTCTCGTCCAACAGCAGTCCCAGTTCAACTAGTCCCACTACCTCAATTTCTCTGTTAGCGACAAGAGTCCCAGAGCTCTGTGCTATCACAGGTGCATTGTGGGAAGACACCTGGCTTGTGCCTCAATGCCTTGCATCTTTTACTTCAGGAAGGGTGAGGTGTCACAGTCCCCTGGCTAAGCTGTCTCCCTGGTATTCCCTGGATGGGTAGGATAGGCTAACTGAGCATGCTCTGTCGGGGGTGGGCGACAGTCACCTGCTAGAGGAAACTTGCATTTGAGTGGCCTTCATTGTTCAAGCTCTTTCCTGTGCCAGCAGGGGCGTGAAACGAGGTCTCCTTTACTTCTACAGGATAAGTTCACTGGAGGTAGAATTCTAGGTTGGTATTGTACCTTCTGTATTTTAATTATGTCACTCCACTCTCTTCTTGGTTGCATGGTTTCTGCAATAGAAGAATTACTCCCATGTAATTCTTATTTTTTACTGTATTCTTAATAAAGAATACTGTATTCTTTACAGTAAGGTTTTTCCCCTTTGGCATCTGTCAAGATTTTCTTCACGTCTTTTTCTGCAGTTTGAATATCCTTTAAAATTTATGTTAACATACAAATTTTTGAGTAAAAAACACTATTCTCATGATTCTCAACTCTAAAGGAAGCATATCACATGGGATAAATAAGAAGAGTATTGAATAAAAGATATATAATAATGTCACCAACAGTCCGAGACACCTGCCATTTATCCAGCCCTTTTCATAGTGACTTCCAGTAAAAAGTCAAGGTCAATGTGCAACTCCATGAAGATACTTCTGAGATGGTCTCTGTTGCTATGCTCTAGACATGTAACATCAACATAACATGACAGTAGGCTAAAACTTTTACAATCTGAAGACATGAGTGGTTGGCTCGAGAGCTTTCCTTTATGAAATGTAACTAAGTCAGGATTAGTAGTCACTGGGTATTAGTAGTTACTCAGTATAAGTACTTAATAGGTATTATGTGGTGTGACAGCCTATTCTGCCATGAGTAAAAGATAAATCAGTCAGAACATGAAGAATTCAAATATCACCTTCATTACTCACAAGGCCGATTTTGGAAAAAAGGTCCTTTGAGTCTAGGCAAGTGGACACTCCACTAGGGAACCTCAGTGTTTTAGTTACTCTTCTCTCATTGCTGGGACAAATACTCGACTCTCAAGATGAGAGAAGGAAAGGCTTATTTAGCTCACAGTTACTGGAGGTTTCAAGACACTGGAGGAGAGGCTGGGGCTCTACCGAGTCCAGGATGACCCTCTCCACATCTCTGAGAAAGCACAAGCTAACCAGTTTAATGGTTCAGGCCTCTAGGGCCCAGCCCCGGTCCTCTGGCCCCGCCCCTCAAGCTACTCTGCTCCTCCAGCTGTGTCTGCCCCATAATTTACATGAGGCTTTGGAGAGACAACTAGACACAAACCATAGGCTAGTGGACACTCCACTAAGGAACCTCAGTAACATTGACAAATGCACAGTGCAGGCAGCCCTAGACCAGGGAAAGTCCCCCCATGAAGGCTCAGAGAGAGTGGGGAATAGTTGGACTTCTCCTATGTGATAGTAGAGGAGTCTAGCCCGCAGGCAGATAAGCTGTCCAGGTGAGGGAGAAGCCAGAATGTGATGTTACTGGTATTATGCAACAAGGAAGCACAAAAGATGCTTTAGCAAAAGTATTATCTGAATAGGTAATTGAAGGCTCTACTTTCTGGCAAAAACTTTGATGACTACTAATTAAAGACATCCACATCCACCAAACTGTAACCTCAGGAAGTACAAGCAAGTGCACTATGGAGACAATATACTTCTGCACCCCAAGTGTATGAATGGTGTGGTTTTACCCTAGAAAACAAGGATTGGGCTGCAGCAGAAGGCCAGCAGTTCCCAGGGAAATGCCAGATTCTAAGCCTAAACTCTTGGTATGAACCCTTGGTTTCATTCACTGAAAAATGTGCCTACCCATCCCCCAAGGCAGTGAACACAGTGTCTTCCTGAACTTAGCAAAGAGGAAATTTAGAATTCTGAAATAAAACTTGTGCTTGAAATAGTTGAAGGTTTTTTAGGAAAATAGATTGCATTTTGAATGGAAAGAAAAAAAAATTGAGATAGTGGCTATAGAAGGTGCAGTTCTTGATGTATTGCCAAAATAGTAACCAAACTGTGTCTTATTAAATAACTCAGCAATTTAATGGGTTGGGCTAATTAGCCACAAACGATTAGGGTTTACTGACATGGGTATACCACAAACAGGGGTTGGAGGCTATGCCTGGTTAGTGTTCTGAGCTGCTTCAGAGTTCAGCTTCGGCAGTTTGCCAAGAGTAGAATCACCACATTTTGCAGTTTTCTAGAAGATTCTAGTGGGAACTTGACATAAGCAACTGAAAAGTGTAACTTTTGGCTCAGTAAAGGAATTTAATTAAAGCCAGCTCTCACATGCAGTCTGCACATCACTGATTGCCCTTTCCAACCTCCTTTCAGCGTTATTTTGGCTGTTGACTGCATCCTGCCGGGGATGGAAGGGAAAAACTTATGCAGAGAAAATATGTCTTGTATTTTTTCTTTACTTAATAAAAATGCAGCTGATAAGCACATCTGGTAATTAGAAGAGGCTGTATGTATACCAGGGAAGAGGTAGAATTAGATGATAATATGCCACAAAATTTGCAAGAGTCATTGTTATTATCTATTTACTGGTCCATAAAGAAATGAATTTTTATTTCTTCATATATGGGGGTGTTAGAGGTGACATTATTTCAAAATCTGCATTTGAGTCAAACAAATAAAGCTGACCGATAGGTTCTTCACTAGATAAATATATTATTAAAAAAAGAACATGATTTTATGCTGAATTTTAGTTGTCTGTAGATCCTACTCCTTGGCTTCAAATGCATCTACTTAAAGGTGCATATTACGCCATTTGTCAACATAAAACCCTTTGCAGCTCTCTACCGGACACAGAATAACCCCAATAAAAGTAGGTTTGGTGAAAGAATTTGAGGACTTCCATAATCAAGCCTAATTCCATCTCTTCAGAAACATGTCCCTTTTGTTTGTATTTAGTCATATTAATCCATGCATTTGCTTTAAACTTTTAGCTGCTACTTTTTCTTTTAAACCTGTGTCTGCTACATTTCCCCTTATGTGTTATTGTTTGTTCAGTCAGTTATCCACAGAGCAGTGTAGTGGTTACAAGGACAGTGTCTGTGTGTCACACTATGCTCCATTGCTTACTGGTTGAGCAATCTTGGACAAGTTTCTGATTCAGTGCCTAAGTGTCTCTGTCAATAAAGTGGACCCAATCTTTATCTCATAGTGTCACTACAAGAATCAAAAGAAATAGGCATACAAAGTGTTGAGCATAATACTTATCTTATAGGGCTCATGCAGTAACTAGTGACTCAAGATGACAAGGAATGTGATACTCTTCCTCAATATGTACTTATGAAAATTTTACCTCTTCTAGATCAGTGCGAACTCCACCTGCTCTGAAATGCTATGTCTCTCTCCTGGGTGATTCTAGCTTGTGTTCAAATCAATTCAAATGCATGTAATTACACACAGAATAATGGTCTGCAAAAGAAGCTAAGCAAGGCCAGCTTCATAAATCAACTAAATTTTGACCAAAAAAATTTAAAAGAAGCAATCAATGTAGATTGACAAAGAATAACCACATCTTTGGGGACACAGTAGGGAACAGGGAACGGCAGAGTAACTATGGGGAGAGGACATGAGCTTCTTGGTTTTCAGTTTGGTTTGCTGTGCTTTTGTTATACCTGATGTCAGTGCAGGGGAGCTGTGATTCTGATGTGGAGAAACAGGAGAGTGTTAGTGCGTTTATTTCCAGTTGTACATGAAGACATTAAATCTCTCACTTGCTTCCTTTATCTATCTCTTCCTTTTTAACACTTATGTGCAACGGATTTTTATAAGTGCATCTTCTTTGGTAGCATATTGATGTAGTTAATAGGAGGCAAATAAAATCATTGTTTTATTAAAAAGTGGCCTCAAGAATTTCAAAGATTTGCCCAGCTCTCAGAACAGGGCAAGGAAGCCAGAGGGCCATTTTCCAGGCCACTGATGACCCTGACAGGTCAGGTGAGGCTCCATTCTCCTGTGGCGAGCTGCGGGCTCTAGCCACACAGCCAGATTCCCTAGGACCAGCTGCAATACCTCATCTGCAAGTTCTTCACTTGTTAAAGCAGGAGTCCTACCCTGCCCCCAACATTTTCATGCCCGAGATCGGTAAATCTGACTATAGCCCAGATGCTTACTCAAATGTAAGCAATGGAAACAATTTTATCCACAGAGTACAGAAACTATACGAATTCTCTAGCTAATCTTTCTAAGGCAGCCGTATTTAGTGGGTTCATTCATCTGCTGCTGAGTTACAGAAATAATGTTCTACAAGAAAACCCATCTCTGGGCACTCCTGGCAAATACCAGCTGTCTGATCTTCCCACCTTCACCAGGCTTCCCGTTTGGCCTAAGTGAATCTTCTCTGAATTTCAGCCATGGTTCTGGGTCTATTAAAAAACAGTATCTCTACAGATAGATCAGGGACTCCAGAAACAAATACACCTCTATGATCAACTAAACTTTGACAAAGGTGGCAGGAATATATACTGGAGAAATGACACTCTCTTCAGCAATGTTAGGAGAAGTGCTTATCCATATACACAAGAAGAAAGTTAGTCCATTATCTTATACCTTTGATAAAAAGCAACTTGAAATAGATGGGAAACTCAAACATAAACTAGCAACTACAAAATGGCTGATGAAAATTTGAGAAAAGCTTCTTCACGTTGGTCATGGCAAGATTTTTTTTGGAAGTGGCACTAAAAGTCAATAAAAGCATGGAAAAGTGGAACTATATCAAATTAAAAGTTTCTGCACAGAAAAGGAAAATAAATCAACAAAGTGAAGAGAGAATGTACAAAATGGAAGAAAAATATTTGCAAACGATATGTCAAATAATGAAGTCATACAACTCAATAGGAAAACCCCATGTTATCTAATTTAAAAGTCAACAAAGAGCATAAGTGAACATTTTTTTCAAAGAAGATACAAATGGCCAGTGGGTATATGAAAAGCTGTTTGCTGTAGCCAATCATCAGGAAAAAACAACTTAAAGTCAGTGAGATTTTTTTCATATCTATTAGGATGGCATTATCAAAAAACAAAAAAATGCACAGTGGGTGTAGGCCTTGGGCTCAACCCACACCTTCAAACAAACAATGAACAAAAGACAAGGTGAGCAATGATTTGTAGATTTTGGGACCCTTTTAGACTCTTGGTGGGGATGTGAAATGGTACAGTCATTATGGAAAACTATGTTGATAATCTTATTTTTATAAAAGAGGACAAAAACACAGAAACAAATAACAAGAACAAAGATAAAACAAAGCAACATAAAACAATAAAAATAGTAGAATTTCAAAACAAGAATAGAAAATTAACAAAGATTTTTATATTACATATTGTTATCATCAAATTTGTTGCTTGGATTACCAGATATAGGCATACATGATTGATCAAACACTTAAACATGGACTCTTCTTTTCAATAAACCTTATTCTTTTCCTTGTCTTTTTTATTATGTTGATATTCTTCAAAGAAATAAAAATAGAATTGGTATGTGATCCATCAATGTTACTTCTGGATATACATTTAAGAACTGAAATCATGGGGGAATGGGGAGATAGCTCAATGGATTAAGTGCTTGCCTGGCAAGCACAAGCTTCTGAGTTTGATCCCTAGTACCACCAAAAAAACCCCAACCAAACAAACAAATAAACAAACCTGAAATCAAGATCTTTCCAGGCCAGCCTGATAGCTCAGCAGACTAAAGCGCCTGCTTAGGCAGAGTGCAGTGGCTAGGGTTCAGTCTCCTGTGTGCCATACCAACCTCATCTGTGGGATGTGCTGAGATGGCGAGTGAGACTAGACATGGTGGCACGTCCCTATAATCCCACCACTTGGGAGGCTGAAAACAGGAGAATCACTATGAGTCTGATCTACATAGTGAGACTATGTATACCCTGTAGACCCTGTCCTAAAATACAGGGGGGATAAAAAAGATCTTGGAGAGATACTTGCACTCCCATATTCGTAGCAACATGCCTCACACCAGTCAAAACATGAAACAAACTGCATGTCTACTAGTAGATGAATGGTTTAAGAAAATGTGGTCCATACATAAAATGGAGTGTCATCCATCCTCTCCTTTCAAAAGGAAATTCTGTTCTGTGTCAACAAAGGTTAACCTGGAGGACACTATGCTAAGTGAAATAAGGAATTCCCTGAAAGACAAATACTACATCCTTCCATTTTATAAGATCTAAAAGAAAAATGAAAATTAGAATGGTGGTTCCCATGAAGCTTGAGGTTGAAGGAGATGGAGAGATTTTGGTCAAAGAGTTCAAACATTAGTTATAAGTTAAATTAAACTTTGGGGGTCAAATAAACAGTATGACAACTATTGTTAATAATGATGTATACTTGACATTTACCAAGGGAATAGATCTTTTTTATTAGAGCTAAGCCAAAGAGTGATGCCCATTGGTAGGCACTGTGCCAGGCATGTTATACAGAGAGGCATGTTGATTGCTTCGCAGATCCCGATCACACCAAATCCCAAGACACAGGGATAGTGTATCTCATTAGCTAGAAAGTTACAGAGCTGAGTTTTGAAGCATTGCTTCAAGGATAAGAAACAAAAGGAAAAATAAACACCATTTGGAAAATCCAGAGAAATCTCTGAAAATAACTTGCTGCAGAATTCAGAAAATTCTGGAAAATGACTTTTTTTCTGAATATATATTTTAATATAAAATATGGCATCAAACTGAAAAATATCTATTGTTATACAGAATGCTGAGTGTACACACCAAAAATTTAAAGCGGATACAGTGGCACTATCTCAACAATTAACAAAAATTAACAAAGTTAATTTTTCTATGGCCTACAACTCCTAATGTTAAAGGCTAAACTTAAATACTAATTCTAATTGAAAGTAAAAAATACTTTTTAATTCATCATGCTTAATTAAAAGACACCATGTTAATACGGACATATAAAAATACCTAATTATGCCAACTTAATATTTTTATAGTAAATACTGCAGAAACTTAATCCAGATACTTAAGTGACTTACTGAAAAACACATAATATATGTACTTTAGGATATTTCTACCAGGGATTGTACTTTATGGAAATTTTATCAAGCAATACTGACAACAGTGAGGCCTCAGGACGTAAGAGAACCTGTACTATAACATCCTATAACTCAGTGGTTTCCCAAATTTTCTGATCAAGAAGATTTTGGGGCCACAGAGGAAAGTGATTGACGA
The DNA here is from genome assembly GCF_000260255.1 of Octodon degus. Classification (NCBI taxonomy): domain Eukaryota; kingdom Metazoa; phylum Chordata; class Mammalia; order Rodentia; family Octodontidae; genus Octodon; species Octodon degus. The sequence continues at coordinate 3,500,208 of NW_004524784.1, read as the reverse complement.
TGTAGAGTGTGCCTAAGGAGAGTCACATGGAGAGAAAACATTCCCTCAGGCTTGGAAAGTGACTTCTTTAGTAAGTAGGCAGGGAATGTCAATAGATTGCAAGAAGATATGGCTCCTATCTACTGAGAAGAGAAACCACAAAGATGACCAAGTTGCCAGTTTTCCAGCATAAGAAAAAACCTTTTTAAAAAATGAAGCAGTCACCTAGAATGAAGCATCTGAGGTCTAGTGTACATTTGCGTCTGGTTTTACGCTATACCAAATCTGTCATTGTTCCAGTTACCTATTCTGGTGTTACAGTCTCACTCATCATTAAAGTTTTATAATATATGAATACCTCTCACAATACGACTGGCTGCACCATTTTCAACACACATGTGTGAGTTTTAAAAATTTCTCAGCAAAATACAAGAAAAAGACATGTGTCCTTAGAGAAAAACCTGTAGTAAATATTTTCAATGGTGAAATGTTAAGAGCATGTCCTTTAAAGCTAAGAATATAACAAAAAGGCCCGCTGTCCTTGCTTCTATCCAGTATAATTTAGAGGGTCTGTCTAGTAAGGTAAAGAATAGAAACAAACAATAAAGACTTTCAAAAGACCCCAAATTGGAATTATTCTCAGGTGATATGATTAAAAGCATGGGCAGTTAGAGGGAATGGACAGATGAACTATTAGAACTTAAGTGAATGCTCACCCACCCTCCTGGCTGCAAAACTAAAATGTAATAAATCCAAGGTTCCTGTGCAGTTAGCTACATTTTTAATACTTCCATTCACATTTGGGACACAGTCTAAAAGATATCCTTAGGGTTGGCAGTGGCCAGGGAAGTGCAGCCTTTCCTTACTCCCACCTGAGTTTGGGAATGATTGAAAGATGGACAAATAAGTCAGGAAGATGGACAGCAAAACATAGAAATCTAAAGGAACAGAAGCATAAAGACAGGGGTATCTCAGCAGCATGCAGTGGTGCATGCCTGTGATCCTTGCTAGTGAGGAGGCTGAGACAGGAGGACAAGACAAGGCCAGTCCAGCAATTTAACAAGACCTTGTCACCAAATAAAAGACAAAGGGCTGAGAATGGACTAAGGATGTATCTTTAATCTCTAATACTACCAAAACAAAACAAAACCCATACCCAGAACAGAAACAGCAAAAACAGACAAGCTGTCTCAAAGCAGGGGGACCACAGAGTTTCAGGATTCCTAGGTGAGAACAGGCAGTGAGCTGGCAGAACAGCAAGGAGGCAGGAGCAGCGAAGTGGGCAAGGTTAAAGAGGGCAGGGAGGGCAACTGAGTAAGGAATCACCTGAGGTCAGAATGGAAGCCAAGAACATTTGTAGGGGCTAGGAGGCTCTGTGAGGGGAGGTGATGGGAAGTCTTGGCAGGCTTTTGAGGAACAGAATCAAATTGTTTTACCTAAAGTCTCCTTCTGGGTACAGCAAGGAGAATAAGCTGTTGGGATGTGACAGGTGAAGCCAGAGCAGATGAGGAAGAGCCCAAGCCAGCAACACAGAGGCTCTGTGTGGATGAAGAACATGGAAACTGTTCTATCAAATGTGGAACAATGGCTCATAAGAATAACATTGAAATGAGCACCCTGGCCAGCGAGACAGCTCAGTGGGCTAAGCACTTGGCACACTAAGCAGGTCATCAAAACTGGGCATGATGGTGCATGCCTATAATCCCACCACTGCGGAGGTTGAAAACAGGAGGATCACTACAAGTCTGAGCTGTGTAGTGAGACTCTGTACCAAATACATTAAAAAAGAAGAGGAAAAGGAAAAGGAAAAAAGAAACCAGAACACCTGCCTAAAAGAGAAAGCTGAATTTTGAAAGACTTAACACCTTCAGAAAAAGTATTTGCTGTCAGATTACAAAGAAAATGGCCTACTGTATAAAGAACCCACTGCATCTGATTTGAAAACACAAAGTCCATCATTGTCAAACTGTCCACTCCCTGCCTGTGTGAGCCAACCAATATCCATTCAGGAACTTCCAAACTGGCTCTGTGCAAGGATGATTTTTAAACATCCTGGGACATCGAGAGAGAAAATTGGGTTCATGTTCTGAAAGAGAAGAGGGTCACGATTCATATCTGAGAGGCAATAAAATTCCTGATACATAAGATTTTAAAAATATCCACAGCACATTTCAACTTAAAGTTGTATGAATTGACTTTTGGTTCTAGTTTTTATAGCTATATTTTTAAACTCCCCAGATGTAAGATTTTCCATGTATAGAATGAATAAATCTGAAAAGAAAACCAAGACCACATTTCCTGGGCCCCATGGGGCAGTGGCAGTCCTGAAGGTCATGGAGGTAGCCACAGAAAGGACATCAGTGCCCAGCAGATGGGACAGACATGATGAGTAGGACACTGCCCTGTGGATGTTGGTGGAGGAGGAAACAAAGACAACAAAATGACAGAACCGGTGAGATAACCAAACATGAGTACTAACTCTCAGGGGACACTAACAGCATCATTCCATTTTTTGAGATCTAAGAGAGACATGAAAAGTAGAATGGTGGTTACCATAAAGTTGGAAGTTGAAGGAGATGGGGCAATTTTGTTCGAAGAATTCAAACTTTAAGTATAAGGTAGACTAAACTCTGAGGGTCTAATGTATAGTATGGTGACTATGTTTAATAATACCATACTTGAAATTTGCCAAAAGGTAGATCATAAGTATTCTACACACACACACACACACACACACACACACACACACACACACACCAGGGTGGCAAATCTGACCTCATCATTTGAGAGACTAGGAGACTACCTATGAATATGGTGTTTAAGACTGTTTCATATGAAATGTTTCTGATTTGGCCGGCCATGATAAAGAATTGGACTGGTGATCAAGCTGCTTTTCATTTAGACAGAAGCACAATGCCAGAACAAAGAGAATACAGTAGCCAACACAAGGCCTCAAGGCCTCTTGACACCAAGAGTCACTGCCCAAGGACACACCAGTTTTGGATCACACAGCTCATGCAGAGCTGTTCTTGTCCCTGGTCCATGATGAGCAACAGAAACTAATCCCAGGTGGGTCCTAGGATGTGTTGAAATGATACTGAAAAGTTTGCATGACTTTTGGGACTGCTGGAAGTCTACCTTTTTTTATTTGATTCTTTAACATATTTAGAACAGGGTCTACAGGGTCTGGCTACACAGATTGGACTCATGATGATACTCCTGTTTTCAGCTTCCCAAGCGCTGGGATTACAGGCACATGCCACCACACTCAGTCTCAGCCACTGCCTCAGTGCTCCCCGGGAGCGGGGCCGGCATGGCACTGCGGGGTTGAATCCCAGTCCCTGTGCCTGCCTATGCAGGTGCTTTAGTCCACTGAGTTATCTGGCCGGCCCTTGGAGAATGACCAGGAACTAGGAATGAAACCAAAGACTTCAAGGAGCCAGATGAAGGCCACTGGGCACCCCCAAACTTCCCCTTTCTGTGCTGGGGGCCAACAGATCCAGCCTGTGGTGCTGCGTGATGCTTCAGGGCTGCCCTGGCCTTTGATGCCTACTGTGTGATCCATATCTCCCACTCACTGGGTCATGCTTACTTAGGTCTGCTCATCTTTGTTACTTCTGCCATCCATGCTGGGAAAAAAATATGTGATACCACAACTTAAGAGAGAGTGGTTTTATTTGGCTCCTGTTTCAGTCCATAGTCAGCTGGCTCTGAGGCAGTGTGGACTGGCAGAGGGCTACAGCATAAGAGAGCGGCTCCAGGTACGGTGCACAGGCAGAAAGCAGACAGCAACTCAGTAGCTTAGCAAGAGCCTTTCTCAAAAAATCAAAGAAAAAAGAGCAAGGGCTATAGCTCTGTGCAGATTCTGCGATCAATTTTTAGTATTAAAAAAAAAAGTCAGTGTGAAGCAAGATCATGCCTAAACTGCATCTATGTGTATCTTGTGAAGATTCAAATGGGAAAAGAAAATGGAAATTAAAAAGAAAGAAAGAAAGAAATCCAGGCATGGTGGCATAGACCTGTAATCCTAGCACTCTGGAGGCTGAAGCAGAGGATTACCAGGAGTTCAAAGCCAACCTGGGCTACACAGTGAGAACCTGTCTCAAAAAACCAAAAAGGAGGGAGGGAGAGAGGCAGGGAGGGAGGGAGGGAGGGAGAGAGAGAGAGGAGAGAGAGAAAAAGGAAAGAAAGAAAGAAAAAGAAGAAAGAAAGAAAGAAAGAAAGAAAGAAAGAAAGAAAGAAAGAAAGAAAGAAAGAAAGAAAGAAAGAAAGAAAGAAAGAAAGAAAGAAAGAAAGAAAGATCACTTCAGAGCACAGCAATTATTTGAGCTCTCTGGCACTTGATACCATGGACAATGTCTCCCTAATGATATGGGCTACAGAGTTTCTTGTTTTCCATGAAAGTTCACAGTTGGCAACTTTTCTGTAGTCTGGGGACTGCAAGCGGGGCACTGTCTCTGTGCTGGGGCTTTTATTCAGCCCTCATAGAATTTCTTCTGGCACTTTCTTTTTGACAAAACCCATGTCACAGACAGGCATCGGGGCCAATCTGTGTCTTTCCTGTTGCTATGCTCACAACTGACTAGTGCTGACGTTTCCCGAAGAGCTGCAGCTGTGTCTCAAAGGCTGCAGAGCATCTCACGTTGGTGTCTAACGAGTCTTGTCACCAGCACATACTTCAAACATCCTGAGTACTGCTGGAGCCAGGGAAGGGTTGGGACGAGCTGGCTATACCATACTTTTGGAGGGAGTATAGCCTTCACGAAACCCATGTTTTCAAAAAGAGGAGGCATGCTTTTCAGAGGCCAGCAATCAGGAGATAAAACTATAATAACTCATTTTAGCTCCTTAGGCCTGGGGTTCCTCAGCAGACGTGATAACAGAATGTAAATATTGATATCCAGCTGTCAGCCCATCGGCTTCCTCGCAGAGGTCAGAAGAACTTGGCTGCTCACACTGTGAGCTGACGAAGGGCAGACAGGAAATTCAGAAGAGAATATATTTATTGGATGCTTTTCCTTCTAAGTCTTGTAACGCTTTAAAAGAAAAACAGCGCAGAGGACACACAGGGCTTCTTCTCTCATGGGGCTTCTCTGCTCTATCAGGACTTTGCATCTGTCTGGGTGGCTGACTGAGCCATGGTAGTCTATAGTTAAAGCCCTTTGATCAGGGCCCACCAACTAAGAACGTCTTTGTGCTTAGTTGACACTGACAATATACAGTCACATCTTTCATAAGAGCATCTCATTCACTGATGGTCACATAGACAATAGTGGCCCCATGAGGTTATAACAGAGCTGAAAAGTTCCAACTATCTACTGATAGCATAGCCTTCCCAAGGCCCCCACCCACTATTATTAGCATTAAGTACCTATTGATCTCCATGCTGATGTATGCAAGCAATGCCAGTTGTAAAACAGTGAAACAGATCTTCTGCAAAAGGGGAAGAGAACCAAGAAATAGAGGGTAGCAGCAGGAAGGGGAGAGGAAGGGGATGAAAAAAGAATTATGATGTGTTAAGTCCATGGGCCAACTTCCCACGACAAGTGAAATCATTATGTACTGCAACCACACTCTGGTAAAAATAAGAAAAAAAATTTAAGTGCAGCGCATGTTATGTAATATCAGATAATGATCATGAACAACAATGTTACTGTTTGTATAGTTACTAATTTTTTTCTTATTTTACAGTGTGCCCTTTCTACCTACTAAAAAGAAAAGTTTACTGTGGAACACTTGCAGGGGCAGCAGCCTCTGGCATCAATGCTGGCTGGGTCCTTAGACCGAATCAGGAGACCACAAGCCAAGATCAACGGTGGCAAACCTATGGCACTTGAGTCACTTGTTTCTTTTCAAGGGAAGAGATGTTAATGTTTGTTTTTTCCTAAACTAAATCCTCAGTATTCCAGTTCAATGGCCGTGTTGGCACTTTGCAATAACTAAGTGGATTTGAAGTTATAGTTTGGGATCTCTAACGTGTTCGCCATTACTGACTTTGACCACCTAGGCTTGCGTGAGTGTAAACTCTAAGGCATACACACACTGACAAAATTGACTGATGAGATTTACCAGAATGTGTCCCTGTCAATAAGTGCTGTGGGGCTATGGCAGGGAAGAACTTTTGGGCAACCCTAAGTGCTAGCACAGAACCAAATGGAGAGGAGCGGCATGGCCAGGACTGCTTGCTTGGGAGTGTGGTACTTCAGCAATCTGAGTGACATGTGAAGATGTCAAAGAAGGTAACTGAGGCACAGGAATAGCAGAAGGCCCTGAGAAGCTATGTGGAGGAGCCTTAAGCCCTCAGGAAGGAAGAAGGATGATGGCCTGGGCAGCATTAGTTGAGAAGAAGCCTAGGAGACTTAAAGTTGTTGGTGAGGACCTCAGATTTTATTTCACCAATGCTGGCAGCGAGTAAGTCTAGACAGTTAGATCATTTTTTTTCTTCTCTCTTTTTTTCCATAAATTTATTGAGAAACAAATAGCAATGAGACAGTTTCAAACCAAACTGGTAGGACAGTTTCAATAATTAACACATTGTATATATTCTTCCTAGTGGTTAATTGCTGTACAAGATGCAGACATGATATCCTACTTACAAACACCATTAGAACAAATCCCTCTATTCATTAAGAGAATGTAACTGTATATTGATCCTAGCCATTTGAATACACAGATACAAAATGGACATTCATCTGCATCCCCTTTTTGTTGTTAAATTCTGTTATTTGAATATTATAGGTGTGTAAACTCAGCAAAATATTCTGAAAGAGTCCAGTAGTCCATAATAGTATTGGGTCTTCTGCTTGACTAGCAATGTCAGAAATTGTTGACCTGAGTCCCCTGTAGCTCAACATAACAGCATGGCTTTATTTCTTATATTTCATTTTTATACTTTTCTGCTGGATGGTTAAAACCAAAGTAAAGCAGGACCTATGCAACAAGAGTTGTAGCTTTTGGGTCTGATAACATCAGTGAAATCCCCTCAGGATTTATCCTGAGATCCTGTACCTCAGATTGTAGAACCTTTGTCAGTGTCAGCCATGTGGATGAGTCACGGCCATTGCTTGGCCAATGTACTCTCTGTGAAAGCTTGAGAGAATGTTTTCTCTCCATGTGACTCTCCTTAGGCACACTCTACATCATCGATCACTTTCCTCTTTGGCCCCATAATCTCCTTGATCAGAAAATTTGGGACACTACCGAGTTACATGACGTTACAGTACAAGTTCTCATATGTCCTGAGTCTTAATTGACCTTAGAAGGCTAGGGCCAAGTGTTGGCTTTCCTTGCAGCCCTCCTTTTTCTCTAATTTTGGTTGGAAACTTAGGTTGTTAACCATCCAGAAGACAAGCTTATTGTTATCACCATACAACTTAGGCTGTTAAGCTTAACCTCACTATCTGTCTGCATATCAAACATCTTAGGCATAACATGGAACAGGTATTTTTCATCAAGTATTGATATGTTGAACTTTAAATCCCTACAGCATATGATGAAAAAACATTAAAAATTAGAATATATTTTAAAATAGGCATAAATAATTATATATTTCTTATGTTTATACATAAGTCCAAAAATCTAACTATATACAACCTTGAAGCAGGACAGTCCCACAACATTCCTTTTCCTGTCTCCTGCCTTCATTCACCACCCCCTTCTTTTTGAACAGTCATCTACCCGAGAGACAGCACAGCAGCAACTGGCATGTCATGACAAGCAGCCCATATTCAGATGAGCAGAATGACAGGCACTCCAAGCATGAAACTACTAATACAGATTACCATCTTGAGTGCAGTTGCTTAGTTCACAGGTTTCAGTATATATAGTTAGTCAGGGTGAGAATCTTTCCAATTAACTGCTAGATTCAAAAATCTTCTGGAAATCTCAGGATCATTGCCTTGCCCATCTTCTACATATAACTATATGGCTTGTCACTGTCATGTTTCCAAGCTCTTCTCCTTTCCCTCTCTTAAATAATTAGTCCTCGAGTTCCTGCTTTCCTTTTACTTGTATTATACCTTTCTATTTGTATAAAATGAGATTTTTTTAAAAACTCAGATTAAACTGAGAATGATGGTTCACACCTGTAGTCCCAGCACTTCAGACACAGAGGCAGGAGACTGCTGCAAGTTTGAAGCCCGGCTGCGCTATGTAGTGAGTGCCAGGTCAGCCTGAACTACAGAGTGACATCCTATCTTAAAAAAACTAACAACAATGACAACAAAAACTAACAAAAATCATATTAAAAGAATTGAAATACTTAAAAGCTAATGAAAGTATGTACAAACAGCATAAATTGTCTTTTCCCCTTTGAAATAGGGTTACCAGATTTGGTAGATATAATATATGAAAAGCAATTAAATTTGAAGTGGAAATAAACAATACATACTTCTAAAAATGTAATTATGTCCCAAGTATTGCATGAGATACTTATACTAATATATTATTTGTTGTTTATCTGCATTCAAGCCTAGTGTCTTGACGTTCATCCAGCAGCCCTATTCTTGGAGCCTATTTGTTTTTCTTTCTTTTTTCCTTTTTTGAGAACATCTGACTGTCATACTTAGTCACGTATCTTAAAGAGATAAAGAAGAATATAAAAAAAGCTTTTACTTATTGCATATAGACAGATTTTTATCATAAAATTACTTATATTATTCACCAATTGTGTATTATACACCCAATATACTGCCCACTATCAGTATAACAGATATTATGCTAATTTCCATTAATATGACTTTAAATAATTATTGCAGATCACAACAATGAAGTACTATGCAGCCACTAAAAATGATGTTGTCAATATATTTATTCACAGAAAAATCCATAATAACATTAAATGGAAAAAGCGTAGTATAACAAGAATATATATAGCATAATTCAATTTATAAAAAATGATATATATATATATATACAAATATGAAGATCTTGAAAAATGTGTACCAAAATGTTAAGAATATTTACCTCTGAGTAATGAAATTTTAGGTACTTTATGCTTTCTTTTTCACACTTCTGTAATTACTTGACAGTTTTCCACCACAATGACATTAATTGTGTTTACTATCTAAGAGGACGATATCTATATTTTGGAAAATAAACTCCAACTCTTTGCATCAGAGAAAATTTTGGCAGAAAATAGGTGACTCACTCAAATTGGACATCATAAGAGCATTTTACAAAAGGAATATTATAAATAAATGAGCAGGGTTTGGGAGATTGCAACAGATAGGTGAGGAGTAACCCAGGACCAGAAAGAGCAGAAAGTCTTTGGCACCAAAAAGCCTGACGTGGCAGCTGGATGGACGCACGGCTATTAGAGCCTTGGGATCAAAAGAGCCTGGCAGAGCAGAGACAAGGACAAAACTAGTTTGTCCCTCCCTTCCGCCTCATTTAGTGATTTCTATTAGCTAGCATGAACCCTGGGCCAGAGCAGAGGTTGATGGAGATTCAAGCCTGCTTCCAGGTGGCCCCAGAGTGGAAAGGCATAGAGAGTGGACTGTGATGAGCTCCTCCACCCAGAATGCCCAGAGCTGGAAAGAATGTCACTTCCGCTTTAATGATGAGGGGAAAAGGTTAGATAAACCACAAAATCACAATCCTTTAGATCAACAGAAATCCAAACTGAATGGAAAACCAAGTACCTAACTTCCAAGAGAGAAGGGGATAAGACTGTCCAAGGAATGGTCAGACCACAGGACCCCTGTAGCCAACAACATGAGGACGGGACAGCCACCATGATCATTAGGTAAGAGGGAATTAGATACAAGTGTGATCTGATTTGTCAGTCTAGAATAGCTGGAGGCCCCAGATAAAAGGAAATTCACAGTGAGACACAGATCCTTTTCTACAGTATCTATCTGCACATGAGAAAATTAAGGTCAGGGCAGGACACAGAAGAGAGCTTCCTGCCTGAATTATTCTCTCCTAAAAAGCAAAGGCTTTAGGTTCCAGGTGCAGGGGTAGAAAACCCTGCTCCTTCTCCCCAGGAACAATGGGTAAAAGAGCTATTGTGGGTAAAGACCCACTGTGGCTAGGGCGAGGGTTAAAGGAAAATATCTTTATCCTCATAGTAGAGACAAAAATTCAGAGTCTCCAACGCTATAGCAAAACTGTACTGTTGACCTGAGGCTCAGCAGTAACTCAGTAGTGGAGCACAGTGCCTGAATGTGCAAGGCCTGGGTTCCACCCACAGCACTGCAGAGAGGACAGAGGACAAAGGACAGAGGAGAGAGGGGAGAACGGAGAGGGGAGAGGGGCGAGGGGAGAGGGGAGAGGACACACTCAGGAAAGGGAAGTAACTCCCCACTAAGACCAACCATAGACAAAGGATAGAGTTTTCTGCCCTAGGAAGGAGTGAAAGAATACCGAGAAACCCCAAACCCAAGCTCCTCCCCAATACTGTGGGTGAGAATAGAAGAAGACAGTAGGGAACATCCTCTTGTTCCCCTTCATGCACCAGCCCCTGAGTAACAGGCAATTGCAATCACAGTCTACTGGGGAAAGGATCCAACACAGAGAGAAGCGCCCTTCCTCTTTGCGCCACGTGTGTGCAGGAATCTTTCAGCCGAGGTGGTAGCACTAAAGTAGACCCCCAGCCTCCCAGCCTCCGGCACACAGGTACTTTTAAAGGAACTTGAAATGTGTGGGACAATTAAGTTAATCAAGAGAATGTCAAATCTAATCTATATTAACCTCTCACTACACTGATTTAAGCCCTGACACCAACAGCTTGACAAGAAAACAACTTGACAACAGAAAGCCAAGTATTCTTGTATCCAAGTCTACACTGGCCACCATACTACTGTTCCACGCAATGATTTTAACATTCACCCAAAAAATTACAAGTCATATGAAAAGAGGGAAAAAATCCACTGTAAAAGGTAAAGTCATCTGAGATTCAGAGGCAATTTAGATGCTGAGATCAGCAGAGATAAAATTTTTTTTCTTGATTTTTTTAAGATAAAGTCTTGCTTCTTAGTTTAGGCTGGCCTTAAATTCACTTTGAAGTGGAAGCTGACCTTGGATTTACAGTGATCCTCCTGCCTCAGCCTGCCCAGTATTGGGATTACAAGTATGTACCTCCATGCTCAGCTCCAAAAATAGTTATAAAGTCCTAGTGAACAATATGAGTAAACAGAGAGCATTTTAGCAAAAAAAAAAAAAAATGAAAGTTAGAATAAAGAGATGAATGGAAAACTTAAAAATAAGCTCAGAGATGAAGCAGCTCTTTGATGGCACCATCAGAAAATTTAATGGAGCTCAGAAGAATCCATGAACCTCAAGGTAGTTCAGTGGAAATTATCTAAACTGACACTCAAGGAGAAATATAAAGAACAAGATCTAAGCCCTACAGGGCGATACTTACAATCTCACATGAACTGAAACTCCAGAAAAAAGCTAGAAAGAGAAAGGAGCTTGAGGAACATTCAAAGAGATATTGCTTAAGAATTTTCACAAAAGAATGAAAGATACCACACTTCAAATTCAGAAAGCTTAGAGCGCTACAAGCTTCCAAAGTTCCTTGACAAAACCAAACCACTTAAGTACATGATAGCAAAACTCCTCTAAATAACTAAAAACTCTATGGGTTCACTCAGAGGGGGAGAAAACAAAGGAACAAAAATGAGAATGCCTGTGCCTTTAACTGTTTTCCCTATTTTATCATCCAACAATTCCAGTGTTTCTGTTTTATTATCTCGGTCTTTGATTCATTTTGATTTGATTTTAGTGCAGGGTGACAGACATGGGACTATTTTCATTCTGCACATGTATAACCAATTCTTCCTTGTTCCATTTGTTAAACAGACTCTTTTTTCCAGCCTATTTTTAGCCCTTTTGTCAAGGACCAGATGGCTACAGGTACTTGGGTTGTTTCTGTGTCCTCTACTCTATGTCATTCAGCTATATGTCCCTTATTGTGTCAGTACCGTGCTGCTTTTGTTACTATGGCTTTGCAGTACAACTTGTGACCTTGGGCTATAATGCCTCCTGCCTTACTCCTTTTACTCAGGATTGCTTTGATTTTTCTGGGTCTCTTCTGGTTCTGTGTAAGTTTTAGGACTATTTTCCTAGTTCTGTGAAAAATGTGGGTATTTTGATAGGGTGTGCATTTAATTTATATGTTGCTTCTGGTAATATGGCCATTTAGGTAATATTTATTCTGCCGCTCCAGGAATAGTGGAAGTATTTCCATTTTCTACTTCAATCTCTTTCTTCAGAGAACTAGAGTTTTCATTATAGATGCCTGGTGGTGGTGTTATTGCTGTAAGCTATCATGAATGGAATTCTTTTCCTGATTTCTTTCTCAGTAGTTTCATTATTTGCATACAGAAATGCTATGGATTTTATATTCTGCCCCTTTGCTAGATTTATTTATTAGTGCCAAGAATCTTCTGATGGAGATTTTAGGTCTTCAATTTAAAGTGGCATACCATATGCTGTATGGTAGTTGGATGTCTTCTTTTCCTTTTTGTAGCTCTTTATTCTTTCTCCCGCCTAGTGCTCAGAACTTAGAGGAGTGGTGAGTGGGACACCCTTAGTTTACTCTTATTGTAGAGGGAGTGTTTTCAGTTTTCCTCATTGAGCCTGAGCTTGGCTGTGGGTCTGTCATAAGTGGTGTTTTAATTCATTCAAGATCCATGTATGTATTTTTGTCAGAGTTCTTTTTTTTGTGAAAATATGTTGGATTTTGTCAAAAGCTTTCTATGCATCTGTTAAGATAATACTGTGATTTTGTCCTTAATTTTTTTTCTGTGGCATACTTATTGATTTAAGTATGTTGGACCATCATTGCATCCCTGAGATGAAGTCAACTCAGTCATGATGCGTGACCTTTTAATGATTTGTTCCACTCTGTTTACAAAGTATGACATTGAGAATTTTTATATCCTATATTTCTCAAGGATATTGGCCTGTAAAATTTTTTTTATTGTTAATTCTTTGTCCAGTTTTAGCATCAGAGCAATGCTGGGTTCATAGACAACTTAGTAGTACTCTTTCCCCTTCAATTTCATAGATATCAGATGTGCTGGCATTAGTTCTTCTCTGAAATTGTAATAAAACTCAGTGGTGAATTCACTGAGTCCTGGGATCTTCTTAGTTGGAAGTTTCTATTACTGCTTTAGTTTCATTGTTCAGAGTTCTTACAGCTTCTCAGTTCAATTTTGATAAGTCATATGTGTTTAGGAATTTACTCATTTCTTCCAGATTATCCATTTATTGTAATATAAGTTTTCAAAGTAGTTTCTTACAATCACCTGAATTTCAGTATTGTCTATTTCAGTATGGCCTTTTTCATTTCTAATTTTATTCAGGTGGTTCTCTCTTTTGGTAAGTTTGGCTAAGAAGTTGTTCATCTTATTTATCCTGTTTTTAAAAAATTGTATGATTTGTTGAGTATTTTTAAGTCTAAATTTCACTGACTTCCACTCTGAGTTTTATAATATCCTTTCCTTCTGCAAGTTTTGAATTGGGATTGCTGTTGTTTTTCTAGGACCTTGAGATGTATCATTGGTTTATTTATTTGGTAATGCTTTATATTTCTAATGTAGGTATTCAAATCTATATATTTCCCTCTTAGAACTGCCTTCAGTGTGCATCACAGATTCTGATATGTTGGATTGCCATTCTTTGATTCTAAAAACTTTAGAATACTTTCCCTGATTTCTTCTATGACCTATTGATTATTCAAGAATGTATTAATCTGTATGTCTTTGTGTAGTTCCTATGGTTTCTTTTGCTGTTGATTTCTACTTTCATTTCATTGTTATCCGATAGGATACAAGAAATTGTTTCAGTTCTCTTGTATTTGTTTTAAAATGCCATCTGGCCTGAAATATCTTCTATTTTAGAGAAACTGTCATGGGCTGCTTCGAAAAGTGTGTATTTTGTTGTTACTGAATGAAGCACTTTAGGTATCTAAATTCAAAATTTCAACTCTAATATTTATGTGGTTTGTTTGCTTGTTTGCTTGTTTGTTTGTTTGTTTGTTTGTTTGTTTTGGTCTGGTTGACCATATATTAAGTTTTGTTTCTTAATTTAATCTGCCAATCTCTGTATCTTTTTTTTCTCCTTTTGAGAGAGGGTCTTGATATGCATGTCAGGCTGGCCTCAATATGTGTATTTTGATAGAAAGTTAAGAATATTTAGATTTAACAGTTGCACTGGAAGATATTTACTGATTCTTGTCATATTTTTATTGTTCCAGTTCTGATTCTTTTCTTTTTTTTTTTTTTCCTTGTTTATCTACTCTCCCATTTGAATGTATTGTTTCCTTTCTGCTTTTGGTTATGTTGACTTTGCTAATCTCTCTTCAGTATTACTCTGACTGCTTTCTATATTGCTGGTTTGCTGGTCAGGAACTTCTTTAGAGTTTCCTTGCCATGGGAGGTCCTTATTTCTCCATCATTTTTGAAGGATAAATTTTCGGGATATAGTAATCTGGATGACAAGTATTTTCTTTAGAGCTTGAAAAACTTCACTTTAAACTTTGCTGGCCTTTAAGATTTATGCACAGAAATCTGCTATTTTTCTGGAAGCCTTGACTGTATAAATTACTGGATACTTTTCTCTAATAGCTTTTAGTATTCAGTCTTTTCTCTGAAGCTTTGGGATTTTGAGCATGCTGTGCCACAGAGAGGATTTTTTTTTTAGCTATATGTATTTGGGGTTCTAAATTCCTCACTTACCTGAATATTCATTTTAGTTTCTATATTTGGAATATTTTCTGCAATGATGTCAGTGAATAAATTTTTTAATAACTTTAGTGCCATAATCTATCCCTTCCTTTTCTCCTATAACTCACCAACTAGTTCTTGCACAGTTATCTTGCAGGTCTTGGATTCAATTCTCATGGCATCTTATTATTACAATAATTATTATTATTTTGCATCTTATTTTTAGAGTATCACTACATAAATGATATTATCACTAAGTAAAAGCATTGCATCAATTTTATCTTCAAGTCTTGGTACTTGATTCACTTCTAATTGGCCATGCCCACTGCCAAAGTTTTTAATTGTGATTCTTATTTCCAGAATTGATGCTTGATTCCTTTTCATAATCTCCAATCCTTTTTTTAAAAAAGTGGTCAAAAAAAAAGTGGTCATTCACATCCTGCATTGTTTTCCTTAAATTGTTCAGCTCCTTATAAGTAACTTCAAGTTCATTAATCATCTTATGAACTGAATCATTTAACTATATACATCTTCTTTGAGTTCACTCAACATCTTAGTACATTAATGTCTCAGTTAATGAATCCTTCTGTTTGAGAACAATTTGTGAACAGAAGCATTTACCAAAATTTTGCTTTCATTCACAAACTCTATGCATGATTGTGGCCATCTTTCCCACTCTGACATGTGGTCATGGTTTCCTGTAGTTGAGATCGTGATCACAGACCTACCTGGGTAGGCTCACTGGAAAGCTTTTTTGTGTGTTTTTCAGCATATACAGCACTATGCAGTAATATTCAACCTAGCATGGCTCCAAAGAAAGTGCAGAGCAAATATGGTGATGAAAAGAAAGTGCAGTGTGGTAATGAAGGGGACAAAATGTGTAGACCAATAATGAGGGTAACAAGAAAGAGCAGAGAAAGAATGGTAAGAGGGTTTTTTTTGTTTTTTTTTTATGACAACACTTAAAATTCTTTATTTAAAACACAAAATTATTTTTTTCAAGTATGAAAATGTCCTTTATTTATTTATTTTTTCAAATCAAATTGGTAGGACAGTTTCAATAATTGACACATTGCATATATTCTTCCTAGCGGTTAATTGCTGTACAAGATGCAGACATGATATCCTATTTACAAACACCATTAGAACAAATCCCTCTATTCATTAAGAGAATGTAACTACATATCTATTCTAACCACTTTGAATACACAGATACAAAATGGACATTCATCTGTATACCCTTTTTTTGTTAAGTTCATTTATTTGAATATTATAGGTGTAAAACACAAAATTATTAAAATTCGTAAAAGTGACAAAGTAAAATAAATTTTTTTCAAACTCACTTTAAAGAAAACAACATGTATTAAATATATTTAAAATAGGAAATAAATCATCATCTTTCATTAATGGGAAGATTTGCATGTGTTCAAAACAGTCATAATTTTAAGTCAGAAAAATAAAACACTGCAGGGGATTACTTCTTTGAAGTCTTTACAGGCGTTTCAAATTCCGTTTACTCTGGGCACTTCCAGGGAGAGCATCTTTTCTATTCCTTGGCTTTGCTGTTCCTTTACTGCATTCTTCAGACCCATGATAAGCACACAGACAGAGCACACAAAAGTCAAAACCACAAGCTGTGCGGCTACACAATGCCCTTTTCTTATATGGCTGGTACTTGGCAGGGGATTGGCACTTTGGGCAAGGTTTCAGTGCTTCACCAATAAAAAGTGTCTTGGCGACCTTAACATATTCTTCTTGTTTACTGCTTAAGTGACTAAGTGTAGAGCTTGCCAGAGGTGTCAGAACTTCTCCCCAAGGAGACAAAGTTGGAACCTGCTCCTTCTGAGAACTAGGTGTCTGAGCCTGTGCTTGTACTGATCTTAAAGCTGAGCGATTTAAAAGATGGAGACAAGTGGCAGCATCCTCAACATTTAATGTAGCCCCCTTAGAATCTGCTTTCAGGTGTGTGATATAAAATTTCCTCCTCCGATTTGCTTTCTTATCTTGAACAATAATTTCACGCCAATTTCGACTGACATTCCAGACACTGTATAAGCTCTCTTCAGTCAAGGAATCTAAAACCATAGTAAGAATATGCTTTAGATTTCTATATTTTAATTCTGATAAAATGTCCAATTGTTCTATACCCATCTTCTTGCCAATCAGTCCAGCAAGTGCATATTGCAGTACAGCTATTTTTCCCCCATCCCTTTCTTCTAATAATTCATCTGTATCCTTTCCCTGGAACCTTTTCCTTTTGCTTTTCATACAGAGTTCGTGCACTAATTGCAAGGCTGGAGTCTTTGATAAGTTCTTAAAGCTTAAAGTCAAATCTCTACTCTTATCGGTGCTCAGCGGACTCTCTGAGATGTCTGAAGCAGCTTCTGGTCTTGTTTGAAAAGTGGGGTGGGTGATCTGCTTTTCCTCCTCTGTCTCTGATTGTGAGCTTTGCTCCTGAAGGGTAGACTGTCTTCTTGACCTTCTAAGGCACCCTGATTTTTGTATCGTATCTCCCATATTGCAAGTCCCTTTATATGTCTGAAATAGTTCATGAAAAGAACCCTCTTGATCAGAGAAGGAATCGTCTGACTTATCCAAGCTCAGTGAGTTAAAACCACTGTCTTCAGGAGTGGAAATACTGCCTCTTATCTCAACTGAAGGAGAAAGTTTTTGACTTGCAGAAAATTCAGTGTTTGGGGCAAGATTATTTACTGGAGTCACAAATATGTCCTCATCTCTGCTGTAGGTTATTCTACTACCAGAGGAACCCGGAAGTTCAGGATATGTATTTTCATCACTAACACTTAAACTGCTATCACTAAAGTCCTGTGTGATTGAATCTTTAAAATTACTGCCCTGAATTGGAGATATGCATTCAACTTCAAATAGGCTGCATTCGTCCTTGGAATCATCAATTGTAGAAGTTTTGTGTTGAGAAAAATTTAGTCTTAGGGTTTGACTGCTAGAAGTCACTTCCTCTGTTTTTACATTGCTAGTAACTAAAGGGCTAAAGCTATTTTGCTTTGGAAAATCCAAAACACTGTTAGGAATACTTTTGTCTAAATTGAAGACTTGGCTTATAGCACTTTGAGAACTGTTTTGTAATTCAAGGTCTTTCTTTAGAAGAGAGAAAGATACATCTAACCTCCGTAGTAAAGATTTTTTTCCAGCAAATTTAGGAGTTTCACAAAGTCCTGGGGTATCTTCCTTCTTAGAAAAGACAAATTTATTTCTTTGAGCAGGAGACTTTAAGGAATGTATTAAGCCCAGGTCTGAAATTTCAGGGTGTGTGTGGATTAATACTGGGTCCTTTTCTTTCGTTCCAAAAAAATCTTTATCTGTATTATCAAAGCTGCAAGATCTTGACAACTCATGATGGCCACTATCTTCACAGGATGATGTGGAACAAAAATCTCGGAGACTGGAGTACTTGAACTTGATAGGTGAGCCGGCCTCACTTCCTGCTCCAGGGCTGGCTGAGTGCCTTTCAGACATCTTCAAACTGTGTTTCATCTGTAAATCTTGAGCTCTTAGATGTCAAAATTAGGTAGACTTCCAGAATCAAAACCTCACATACTTGCCCTTAAAAGTCACTAAGGCCACTTCAAAAGTTCCGTTTGAACAATTAACTGTAACGTGCTGCCGCCCTTGAAGCCTAAGGTTGGGAGGGAACGTAGCACCCACGCTGCGGGGGTCATTCCCAACGCTCGGAAAGGCCTGAGCCCTTCATTTTGAACCTCTTCTCGCTCAACGGCCTTGTTCTCTGCACCCGGGCTTGGGAACCAGCGACACCACATTCGGGCTTCTGGAAGGGCACTGGCCGGGGAACAGTCTCTCTGGCACGGGCCTCGGAGGCCGAGACCGAGGGCGGCACCGGCGAGGCCGCCACCCGACACACCTGGGCGCACCTGCAGGCCTGGCGGCGGGGCGCTCAGAGACAAGGCTCACCTCGCCCGGGAAGACAGACGTGGGCTACGACCACCCACACTCAGCTCGCGAGAGACCGCCACCTCTCTGTCCTCGGGTTTGAACTGCCTGCCCCAGGAAACCCGGTAAGAGGGTTTTGAAGAGAATAACCATTGAATTGAAAGTTGTAGACAAGTGAGCATGGTGCTTGTGTGACAAACCTGGCCTTGGAGTACAAAATGGCAAAGTCCAAAATCTCAACTGTTTTGAAAAATAAAGTTGCCATCAAAGGAGCTGATGTGGCAAAAGGAGTAACAATGTTACCCAGAGTACATGAGTGCCTGAAGAGGTGGAAAAGCTTTTGCCAGTGTGGTTGGATGGGAAACAGCTGACTGCTGCTGATAGAATTAGTGAAGCTATGACATTTGAAAAAGCCAGGAAACTGCACCATGATTCACTGTAAGAAAACCTCTCTATGAGTGTAGCAAGTGATGACTGTAAAGCCAGTAGAGGGTAGTTTGATAAATTCTGCAAGAGAAGTGGCCTCCGCAGTGTAATAGGACATCGTGAGGCTTCCAGTTCTGACAAGGTCACCGTAGAAACCTCCAAGAAAGAATTCTTGGAATTCATGAAGACAGAAAGATGTCACTCAATAAGTGTTCAATTGTGATGGAACAGGGCTCTTCTAGAAGCTAAAGCTGCTATCACACCGGGGGAAAGTCATGATGGGGCACAAGCCCATGAAGGACAGACAGTTTGACCATTTTGCTGTGTGAAAATGAAAGCACCAAGCTGAAGGTTAAGCCATTACTGGTGTACTGTTTCCAGATGCCTCAAGCTTTCACAGAACAGAATATCAGCAAAACCAGACTGCCTGTCATGTGGAAGACCAATATGAAAGCTTGGGTCACCAGGCAATTAATTGCTCATGGAAGGGCTGTACAAGATGTTCACACCCACTGTTAAGAAATACCACACAATCAACTACCTGAAAGGTACCTTTTTCTGATGGACAGTACACCAGCACAATTCCAGGGATGAATACAGACCAAGGATGATTTCATAAAGGTCAACTTCCTCCTCCCAACACAACCTCTTCTGCAGCCCATGGACCAACAAGTGATGGACATCTTAAAAAGCTGTACCCAAAGGCACTCTTCACCAGGTGTTTTAATGTCACTGAAGAGACATCCTTGACTCTGAAAGAGTTCTGGGAGAAACATTTCAATGTCCTCCACTGCATCCACCTCATTGACAAGGCTTAGGAAGATGTCATGTATCAGACCTGAAGTTCGGCATGAAGAAAACTGTGGCCAGAACCTGTCACTGAAAGTGACTTTGAAGGTTAGTGGAGGAGATTGTGTCCCTGGGCAGGAGTATGGGTCTGGAGGTTGATGGTATAAACATTGAGGACCTTGCTGAGGACCATAAAAGGAGGAACTGACAATGGAAGAACTTGCTGAACTCCAGAGTAAAAAGCAGAAGGCACTTGAGGAGCACTCACTGAGGAAGAGGAAGACGAGGAGGTGAATGGTGATGTAATAAAATCTATTATACAGAAAAGAAATGGTTCCAGGACTTCTTTGAGAAGCACCCCCTCACACACAACTATAGCCAACAGAATGTTAAGTGTGATAAATGATAATGTGGTTGCTCGTTTCCAGGTTAAGCAGAGCAGGAAAAAACAAGGGACATGGACAGATTTTTAAAAAAAAATTCAAAATTGCTCCTGAAGCTAAGAGACTAAGTAGAAAGGAAATCCCTGAAGGAGATCCTTAATGTCCTTATAGAGGGAAACTCTCCCTCCAAACAAAAACTTCCTCCACACTCTCCTGTCCTCCATGCCAGAAGTCTCCTCAAGCGAGGTTAGTGTTCTCTCTCCATACTGTACTGTGCTGTTTCATGTGTTTGTGGTTAGAAAGTACATATGGTTCAGAACATATTAACTTTATTTATATTGAAACTTAAGGGGAACTTTGATTCGGTTGTGACCAGAATCCTGGAATGAATTAAGTTCCTGAACCAGGGTGCCACTGTAATTTCTTCCTGCACCTGTTTTTTGATATTGACTTTGATCTCTTTAGCTATTTGTTTATTGAGTTCTTTGGAAATTCATACCTTTCACTGCCTTTGAGTCCAGTGTTTGTGGAGTTGTACATTTATGAAGGTACCTTGTTGCCTTGATTTGTCATCAGTTGGCATAGAAAGCTCTGCTGCCTCAGAGATCTCTACTCTTGGGATAGAGACCTATCTTATCCATTTTAGAAAGTGGGCTTCCCTTTGGTGTGTCCTTGGCTTTGGTTATGAGTTGCTCTGCTGAATCTCCTCTGCCTTTTCAAAGAACTGTGTTCAGTATCTATCACTGTATTGGGAAGAGAATTACCAGTAATAATAACCTTCAAAGAATGAAGCATATAGCAACACTTCTAAGACTTGCTAAAAACTTTACAATTCTTTCAATGACCCAGGGAGAGGGTGTTATGATGCAGATAGGCCCACAGCTAGGAAAGGAAAAAATGGAGGAGAGGAGGGGCTAGAACAAAATGAAATAATATAAGGTACAAACAAAAGAGGGGAAATAATGAAGCAGTAGATGAGGATGGTGTTTGAGGGGCAACCTGGAGGGGGGAAGGAAGAACAGGTTTGAAAGATGATGTGGAGCTGAAGAGAGGAAAAAAGAAGAGAAAAATGAGAGGAAAAAATAAGAGGAAAGTTTGAGAGGCTTTGCGTGTGTTGGAAACAACTACTGTAACACCTCACCCGCAGAAACTCACTGTAGAAATTCAAGTGTGGTTCCCCAGCGCTACCTCCCTAAGCTCCGCACCCACGCGGGGGAGCGAGGGAGTCTGCCAATGACAGCGGACCGCCAGGCCCTTTCGGCCTGACTGCAGAGGGCAAGTTTGGGGGAAGAGCGCAAGCGCCGCCCGACTCCAAGCCCTCAGACCTTTAGCAGTCTGAGTCTGGAGTGTCTATTTCCTTCACCTTCGTCAGAGTTGCAATCGCTGTGAGTTTCTGCCTGGGGTTTTCTCAGCAACAAAAGCTTCCAGAGCACTTCCCACGTCCTTCTCACCCTGCCTCTGGAGGTTAGGGAGGAGGGGCTTCGCTTCTCCTCTCCTCTCCTCTCCCCTCCCCTCCGCTCCCCTCCCCTCCCCTCTCCTCTCCTCTCCTCTCCTCTTCTCTTCTCTTCTCTTCTTTTTTATTCTCTTTTTTTCTTTTCTTCTCTTCACTTCACTTTGCTTCTCTTCTCTTTTCCTTTCCTTTCCTGGTGAATACAAGCTGTTTCTACCCCTTTCTGGATTTAGATTGATGGATTTATTCTCTCCCAGATCCCCAAGCCCTTACCCCACCCCCACCCCAGCCAGAGGGCAGCAGTGACCCCTGGAAGTGACTGGCTGGAGTCAGCCCTGCCTCTGACCTTAAGAGTTCTCAGGTGCCACAGGAGAGCCAAGTCTCTGGGTCTGGGGTATGTTCTTTGAGTGCAGGGCCCAGAATTCTGGTTGCTGTAACATCAGATTCTGAGCAGTGTCACTTCCTTCTCTTGCTCTGCTGCTTGAGGGATATCATCTGATAGCTCTACCCTTGAGGATGAGGTCTGGTCCAGTGGCTGGCGTCTCTTCCACCTCCATTAGCTTGCTGTAAACTATGCATTGTCCACACAGCGATGATGGTCTCTTCTTTTCTTTTTGTGGAACCGGGGATTGAACTCAGGCCCTTGAGCTTGCCAGGCAAGTGCTTATTCTACTGAACTATTTCCACTATCTCTTTTCGGAGGTTAAATGTCCATGTGTTAGGCCATGGAGCCATTGGAAAGTACTAGAAACGTTTGAAGGTGGTAGGTTTTAGGTCATCTAGGACATGCCTTTAAAGAGGATTGTGGACTGCCAGTCTTTCCACTTTTCTGATCTGAGGTGACCAGTTTGTTCTGTCATAATGTAGAGCCACAGGCCCAAAGCAGTGAGGCCAATCATTGCTTTTTTTTTTTTTTTTTTTTTTTTTCGTGGAACCAGGGATTGAACTCAGGCCCTTGCACTTGCCAGGCAAGCACTTATTC
The DNA here is from genome assembly GCF_000260255.1 of Octodon degus. NCBI lineage: Eukaryota > Metazoa > Chordata > Mammalia > Rodentia > Octodontidae > Octodon > Octodon degus. The sequence continues at coordinate 3,477,597 of NW_004524784.1, read as the reverse complement.
TACTGAGCTATCTCCCCAGTCCCTCAATCATTGATAATACCTTCAAAGTCAAAACAAACTTTTTTAAGTTTATTATCTCAAATGCTAGCTACAATAACAGAAAGATGTCTGATACAACTATAGAAGGGAAAAATGATTTGGGGAGAAAATGTTTTGTACCAAATTCTCAATGAAATAAGTGATTCATCTGTAAGGATGGAAAAGCCAGTGAATCAAACCTGAGGGCATGTAATAGGCACGGATATTACTATGGAACTTGGACATTTATAGTGAGAGTTCTGACAACCAGTCGGAGGAAGTGACTGCTTTTAGTATAAGTTATAGAAAAACCCAACAACAATGAAGTCAAATATTCAACAGAAAGTGGAAATATTTTCCTTGTGAAAGTCATACCCCTAACATCTTTATAATTTTACTTAAGATTTTCTGTTCAGTTTTCCTGGTGACATCATTGTATGAGATAATCTTGACTTTTACAGAACAGTACCTGTTCAAAAGTCTTCCAGACTGTCAGCATTTCATCAGCTCTGTGCATATGCTACAGAGAAATGTTACTATACAAATAAAACAAACCAAGCAGAGTGGCAGTTTTGTAAACACAGCACTCAGGAGGCTGAGGCAGGAGGATCACCATGCGTTGGAGGCCAATTTAGGCCACATAAAGAGCTTAAGGTCAGCCTGGAGTGTATACCAAGACCCTATCTTAAAAAGAAAAAAAAATATGAGAGAGAGAGAGAGAGAGAGAGAGAGAGAGAGAGAGAGAGAGAGAGAGAGGAGGGAAGGAACTTCTAGCTCCTATCCCAGTGTATATAAAATATAGACTTAATAAATGCCTGAATAAACTATTGAATACGTGTAAGAAAACTAAGAAGTGTAATAAAGCACACATATTTAAAGGAATTTTATAGCCTATCAACTGACATGAACAATTTAAGGAAATAGATCTATCATAAAATTCATTTGTGTTTCGAAAGAAAACAGTCATTCTTATTTCACAAGTCATGCAGTTTTCAAGAAGCACAGAATATACAATATTTAAAGTTTACAAATGCAAGGGCAGAAAATTTTGCTTAAAAACAAAAATAAATTGCAGAGGATAAAAATGCATAGTAAAGTGTTATTCATGGTCTAACTGTTTTGAAGTGCTGGAGATTGAACCCAAGTTTCTCACTCTAGGCAAACATTCTACCACTAAGCTACACACTAGTCCTTTTTCTAAAAAAAAATAAATAAAATAAATTTTTTTAAATGGGGTCTCACTAAGTTTCCCAAGCTGGCCTTGAGCTTGTAACCCTCCTCTATGAGCCTCCCAAGTAGCTGGGAAGTATATCTCACATGCTTGGTTAAGATTTTAACTATTATCATTAAGTTAAATACTGTTTCTCAAGCATCTTAGCTGATAAAACCAGTATAAACTTTAAATATAAACTGTTTATATAAATTGATGTTAAATGTCATAGAGAAAAGTCAAAAGGATGTAAATCTTTAGAAGAGTGATGTGGAAATTGGTATCATATTTAAACTGGTTTTAATATTTAGACTTCCAACTTTTATTCATAAAAAGTAGATAGGCAAATTTTAAGGCAAATTCCTCTTCATGTGTATGGGGTGTGGTGCTGGGGATTGAACCCAGTGAATTGTCCTCTTTGATTATGAATAGGCACTTCTGATAGAGTAACCTTGATTTGAAATATAACACTTAAGAAATTAAAATATGATAAAATTGTCATATTTGGAATCACAACTAATTCATTATAATCCTGGTACCACTGATTAAGTTAAAAAGCAAGTAGCTTATTTGTTAAAAGTGCAAACATAAGAAAATGTGTTTCCTGTTCTTCCAGGTCATTGTGTTCATTGATTTGAGTTATTGTATAAGTTGCTCAATGGAAAATATTTGCTAGCACTTACACTATAGTAAGTTTTGGGGGATAATAGCGCTTCTTTCCTCAAGGAGCTTAAAGCCTAACAGACAGAAAACTATGCTACTGCAGAGAACTAAGTGCTTAGGAGACAGGTAGTGGAATAACTAACTCATTTCCAGGTATCTAAGTAAATTTCCAACACTAGGGGAGATCTTTGCACATTGAGGATCTGAAAATAGTTCATCTAGGCTCAGGTTAAGAGTCCTCAAAGATGGGGAGGTCATTTATAAATTACAATAAAATATCGTGAGCATCTTCTTTCATGCTCTGCCTCTGAATATGGCACATGAGCACAGCTATCATCAGTCCATCACATTTTTAAACTTTCTCAAAACTTCCTTCAAGGGGCAGGGGAGATAGATTAGTGGTCTAAGTGCCTACCTGGTATAGGCAAGGATCTGGGTTTGATCCCTGGTACTGCATGCTGTGCTGGCCACCAAACCGGGCATGGTGGTGCACCTCTGTAATCCCAATGCTGAGGAGGCTGAGACAGGATGATCATTACAAGTCCAACCTGTGTAATAAGACCCTGCACTAAATAAATAAATAAATAAATAAATAAATAAATTTAAAAATTGTTTTAAAACTCCCTTCAAGTTATAATTATATTTGCTTAACAATAGGCATATGTTCTGAGAAACATGTCACTAGTCATTTGTGTTGTACAAATATTATGGGGCACATTTATTCAAACTAACAACTATAGTCATTAGGCAATATAATCTTCTGGGATGGCCATCATCCATTATGGTTTGTATCTAATCATCCCCCCCCAAAGCCTCATGCAATTATTGTGGTGGCTTCTAGAGTTTATGATTGATTCTTGATCCTGAATTTTAATTTTTTTGAAATTTAAATTTATGTATTTGGTACACGGTCTCACTATGCAGCTTGGACTCCCAGTGATCCTCCTGTTTTAGCTTCCTCAGCACTGGGATTACAGGCATGAACCACCATGCCCAATCTCAGGGGCCATCATTGTTCACCCCAGGTGCGGCCAACACAGTATGTGGTGCCTGGGATCAAACCCAGTCCTTGAGCTTGCCAGACAGGCACTTAGACAGCAAAGCTGATTCTTGATCCAATGGTGAGATTATGGGTGTGCTATTCCTGCCCTGGGGTGGGTAATCTGCACTACAATGTAAGGAGGGGAGAGAGGCTTGCCCGTGGTGCCATAGCTATTGCCCCTCCCTTTTGCACTTTGCTGTTTTCTACCGCCATGAATGGATGCCCTCTGCCATGTGGCACTGTGCCTTGAAGTCAGCCATGTATGGACTGAAACCTCCACTAACTGTGAGCTAAATAAACCTTTCCTTCATTAATTTTGGGTGTTGGGTATTTTGTCCCAGCAATGAGAAAAAAGTAACTGAGACATCTAGCATTGATTGAAATATTTTCACACCTTATGTGACAGTACATGCCGACATTAATGAACAATATTAAGGGGCTGGGGTGTAACAGAGGTAAGGTACATCCTCGAGTCCCTAGGTTCTAACCCCAGCATCCATAGTGAAAAGCACAGAAAAGGAGGAGGTGCTTGTAGTACATGAATCCAACAGATGCCTCATCTCTGAAAGATATAAGGAATTCCCATTAATCAATAAGAAACGAGGCAGACAGCCCACTAGACAAACTGGACAGAAGGTTCTGTATAGCCTGGATCCCCTGAGAAGTCAACACCAAGATGGGGTCAAACACACAGGCATTTATCAGAAGAAACACCTGGGCTGGGAGGTGGATCAGTAGCTGAGGCCCCACGTTCCAGCCCTAACACTATAAAGAAGATAGCATGTCCACGCACTAGGATGGCCTTCAGGGGGAAAAAGAGACAATGACTATGCCAAGGATATGCAAAATAAACCTGGTACATCGCTGGCAGAGACAGTAAAATAGTTCAGTTTCTGTGGACCAGGGTTTTGTTCACAAACCCAGTGATCTAGCAAATCCACTCCTAGGTATAAATCCAAGACAACTGAAAGCAGATATTCAGTCAAGTACGCTACATGAATATTCTTAGCAGCATTATTATAGTAGCTAAGGGGTGGAAATATCTCAGTGTCTATTCGTAAATTAATGGAAAACCAAAATACATTGTTGTATCAATATAGAATGAAATACTCTTCAGCCACAAAAAAGGGAAATAAAAAGAGCTGATACTACAAGCTACACCATGGGTGAACCTCAAAATCCTGCTAGGGGACTGATTGTACGATTCCTTTTGTATATGATATCCAGAATAGGTAAATCCACAAAGAAAGCAAGTGGATCAGTGCTTGTGAGGGGCTATGGAGGGAGATATGGGAGCAGATACAGGATTTTCTTTTGGGGGAGATGAACGTGGTTTGAAACTTGATAGAGGTGGCCATTCCTCAACATTGTGAGTGTACTAACTGCCACTGGATTGTATTTTTAAATGGGTGCTTTTCTGTTATGCTTCATTTTAACAATAAAAATTAAGTCTGGCTGGTATTTTCCGGGGAGGGAAGCTCCTCAGTCCTGCTCGCCTCCCTCAGGTTTATTGGTCAAGTGTAATCCGACCAGGTCCTCACTGAGTTCCTCCTGCTAGTAGAGGCCTTCCTCACAGGCTACCCCCGCCTTCACAGCAGCTGGCACCTGGCTCTACAGAGAAGCCTTCCAGGAGAAGAAGGAGCCACTCTTCCTTCTAACTCTCTTGGGGACACCTTACTAGCTGTCCAGGGCCATGTGCAGCCCATAGACCACAGCTTGACTATGTCTGTTCTTTTTTTTTTTATTTTTTTTTATTTTTCAACAAATAATACACTGCATATATTCTTCTTAGTGGTTACTTGTTGTACAAGATGCGGACTTGTGATCCTATTTACAAACACCATTAGAACAAA